>NC_140591.1:535472339-535706926 GCF_964204655.1 Triturus cristatus | reverse complement strand
AATCCGTTAATAAAATCTTTTTCTAGGCCATACTTTCTTTTGTGCCACTTCTTCTCTCACTCTTCTTGACTTTTCATCCCAAAATTTTTTTCTATAGATTTGTTTTTTTTTGCACTGAAGAGCTTTCACCTTCATTAGAATCCATTTCTGGGCATATGGTAACCTATATTTCCTAAAGCTACATTTACAAGTGATGAACTCTTTATGTGTAAATTTGCTATTACGCTTTGAATTAACTTTACTACTTTAGGCTATTCACCAATTCTGAGTCTAAAATTACAGACAATGTAGACTTACATGTTTCCACCCCCTAATTCAGGGTGGAGCTAAATTACAAGAGATAAGTTACTACAAGGAACTTTTGAAACATAGAGGGCGGTCTCTGTATCAGAGCAGGGATCTATAGTAAAATATAGAGAAAAGTAAAAATGTTTCTGAAGAAAGTAAAGTTTTGTTTTATAAATCTTAATGAAATTACTTTTGTGTATTTATTTTTAAATGCATACAAAATAAAAAAGCTACAACACTAATAACTTATTAATATTTAATGAATTTTAATATATTTTAAAGTAATTTTCTAAAGAAGTATTTTTTTAAAATTCCACTGAAAGTAAAATGTTTATATGTATTATTTATTATTGGAATTAATTACTAAACATTATAGAAAAGTTTCAAAGAATTTATTTATGTTGTCACATTTTTATTGTTTAATAAAGTTTTTTAAAATAATTATATAAAATTTCTTTATTATTATACATTACTAACATTTAAACGTCAAAATAAATACATTTATTTTAAACATTATTTACTACAGTGTTCTATTTAAGGTCTCTTTCTTCATTATTTTCTGTGAGATGGTTTTTGCTTTACTAGTGGAGGGCTATGTGTGGTGCTGTACATACTCCAGGTCTGAGCTGACATACATTTATGACTGTTTTGGCTTTGTTAACAGTAGAAGTACGGTTTGTGAATATCAATGACCTTACTAATCAATGGGTGAGTGCATGTCCCTCCATAAATCCCTCAATATTCCACACTTAAGCCTTCTTTACCCATCCATAAACCTCTCCCATTTAATAGTAAGCATTCCCCATTTTCCAACAATCCACATCCCTCCCCCATTTACTACTAAAAATGGGCATAGGTGCAGATATCTCCACAGTTGGGGTGGAGCTTGCCTCACATGAATGATATCTCTTGATGCTCTGAAATTTGTATTGTTTTTGATTTAGCAGTTTCCCTTCATTCCATTTTGTAACAATATATGAGTGATGTTCCAGTGACTTGGCAGTACTAATCTCTTCAGGACTTGCCAAACCTCCTCTCTCTCTCTCTTTCCTCTCTCTCAATCTCTCTTCTTCCTCTCTTCCCAAACCCAGGAATTGCAGTTTGCTATGGCTTGGCGGGAGCAAACTCTGGTCTGCTTGTGGAAGCGGAGAGCCGTAAAAAGCACAGAGATATGTAAAGTCATGTACAGGTTGAGTATTTTATTTTTGATACCAATGCTACGTAATTTACATTTATTCGTACCACGGGCCATAACATAGGATTTAGTAAAATGTGTGGCTGAACCTAAATCATCCATAATGGAAACTAATGAGTCCACCCGATTTTTGATTGTCAATGTGGTGTGTGGTATTAAAACAGCACCATCTGCATCTAGAAAAACTGGGACTGGCTTCCTCCCTTCATAGATACAACGTGTTTAGTTTCTATTAAACTAATATTCTGATTATTAATGTATGACATAAATTAAATAGGATCCAAAACTAGGCCTGGGCGAAAATTTCGTTCCGTTCGCGGAAATTGCGATAATTTGACATTTTCGCGTTCCGCGGAGAGCGCGAAAATGTCAAAAATTCCGGTTTCCGCAGCTTGGCGATAATTTGTTGCTTGCTCGCGCTGTAAAATAATACATTCTCGCGCGCGGGCGATCGCCTTACCTGAATCCCTGCGTTCGCCGACAAGTTTTCTTGATCCGGTCGCGTTCTCCATGAGATGTTGTATTGTTTTTAGCCATTTGCGCTATCTCGCGACAGTTCGCGCCCGCAGTGACATCATGCGTCGCGCGATCACGTCTTTCTTCTCGCGATCATGCACCGCGAGACAACTCAAAACAAGATGGCCGCGCCCGCAAGCAACCACATGGGTAAGTTGGCGACCCGCAACCGTGCAGAAAATCTTGCGAATATGCCGGAAAAAAACTCTTCGCGATATTTCCGCTTGTTTGCGATAATTTTAAACATTTTCGCAATAATTTGCGAAAGTTAATTTCACAAATTCCGCCCACCCCTATCCAAAACACGACCTTGCACCATCCCCCGCTCTAAGTTAAAAATACTTAATTCCATATTTAACTTTATCTGAAAGGTTTAAATGCAAGGCTGATAACAAAAATAATAATAGGATCATGTAATCCTAACTGTAAGGAAAGACGCCAGAGTTTGGACTGTTTAACCAGGTCAAACATACAAGAACTGTCCCTAGATGCAAGATTCAATGAGCGCCAATGTATCAGAGCATATTTTTCAAGTTGTACATTTAAACACTGCTTGAGGGTGCCCCATTTTTTCCTAAAAACGTTTTGCACTGGACATAGAAGATTGTTGCCCTTTGACCAAGCCTGAATCCTGTTACATAAGATCCTTCCCACTGCTTTAACCATGGAATCTTTAAATGAGGTCCGCTTGAAGCACCATGGGTCAGAGTGATTTAACTTTTTAAAAACTGGAAAAATGGTAGATATAACCCACAAATGGCAAAATACAGATCCACATTCACAAGCATGATTAGAAACATTTGTTATCAATGGGGCTCAAAAGTTTATATTAGCTTTAAAAAGGTCTATTGGTAACCCATGAGGACCCAGAGCCTTTCCTGAGCAAATGTTAGTTAAACCAGGGCAACTTCCTTAGGCCCCTCAAAAACACCAGCCAGCCCACCATCTCCAACTGGACACCGATCACGGCTGAAGACACCGCCTCGACAATGAAAAGCATCCACTCGACCCCTGCCACCCTCACATCTACCACAGAGTCGCAGCCGCCATCGCACCCGAACTACAATGCACCATCAACACCACCTTCAAAACAGGCACCTTCCCAGATGACTGGAAACACACAGAAGAAAGACCCCTGCTCAAGAAGCCTCCAGCTGACCCACCGACCACAAGGACTATTGGCCCATCTCACTACTCCCCTTCGCAGCCAAAGTTGCAGGGAAAACAGTCAACAGGAAACTGACATGATTCATTGAAGAGAATGCAATCTGGATTCCGAAGTAACCACAGAACAGAGATCGCCCTACTCGCTGCCACAGATGACATCCGTACCCTCCTGGACCAAGGCCACTCCGCAGCCCTCATCCTACTTGACTTATCAGCGGCCTTCGACACTGTCTCCCACCACACACTAGTCGCCAGACTACACGATGCAGGCATACAAGGAACAGCCCTGGACTGAATCCGATCATTACTCTCCGGAAGAAGCCAAAGGATCAGACTCCCACCCTTCCTCTCTGACTCCACGAAAATCACCTGCGGAGTCCTATGGGTTTCATCACTGAGTCCCACTTTCTTCAACATCTACATGGCCCCCCTCACAGCCATCGTCCGACAATACAGCCTCAACATTGTATCCTACACAGAGGACACTCAGCTCATCCTCTCCCTCACCAAAGACCCCACCACTGCCAAACACAGCTTCCAGAGAGGAATGCAAGATGTCACAGTCTGGATGACTAACAGCTGCTTGAAGCTCAACGCCAAGAAGACAGAAGTCCTCATCCTCGGTACCACCCCTTCCTCATGGGACAGCACCTGGTGGCCAACCCCCCTCAGAAGCCCACCTACCCCCTCAGACCATGCCAAGAACCTCGGCATCATACTCGACTCATCACTCACCATGAACCGATGAGTCAACGCCATCACCTCCAGCTGCTTCAACACCCTCTGCATCCTCTGCAAGACCTTCAAGTGGATCCCCCTGAGTCAAGGAAGACCGTCACCCAAGAACTCATCACCAGCAGACTGGACTATGGAAATGCACTCTATGCCAGTATCAACAAGTCCCTACTCCGCAAACTCCAGACAATACAGAACACCGCTGCCAGACTCATCCTTGGCATCCCCCGACACAAACACATCAGCCAACACCTACAAAGTCTCCACTGGCTCCCCGTTGAGAAAATAGTCATGTTTAAAATCCTCACTCACACCTACAAATGCCTACACAACAACGGACCCAAATACCTCAACGACAGAATCAACTTCCACATACCCAAAAGAAACCTCTGATCTTCCAACATCGCACTAGCCGGAACCCCGTGCATCCACAGAGCTAGAGCAGGCAGAAGATCCTTCTCTCACATTGCAGCCAAGACCCGGAACGAGCTACCGGCAGACCTCAGATGCGCCCCCTCCCTGAACACCTTCAGGAAGACCCTCAAGACCTGGATCTTTGGCTAAACAGATCTGCGAACCTCCCCCTCAGCGCCTTGAGACCCTCACGGGTGAGTAGCGTGCTTGCAATTCCCTGATTGATCGATTGATTGATAAGGGTCCCTCCTCAAGAGCTCCCCTTAGACTATTCCTGACATCAAAGTGATACATGGCTTCAAAATGAAATGCCATAGACACTGGTCAGCAGGGATATGGGGCACATGGTCTGGTAGGAGGCTGTTACTTGCCCATATCAAATTACCAATATAGCAGAGCAATTTGGAGCTCTTCCTTGCAGATTCCTCCATTATTGAATCCCAATTCTCATTTTTAATCCCCTCTTTTCTTTTCAGTAGGGTATGCCTGCAATCAGCCCAGTATGCTGAAACTAGCACCTTATCCCATGGCTTCTTTTGCTAGCGCATTCCTCAATTGTTGATTTAAAAAAGGGCACACTCTATTAAACCATCTTGGTTGTTCCTTAACACTAGCAGAGTTAGGTTTCAGGATGAAGTTCTGGGTTGCACAAATTAAGTTACAGACGATATCTGAGCTATCAAGAGAAGATATCAAGCAGGGGTTTTTTAGACTTTTTTATTAATTTGTCAAGAAATGCTTCCTGGTCATGTAGTCTCCACACTAATCTTAAACCCTTGTCCTTTACCTTAAAGTTTGTTATCTGGAAGTAAGGTATGATGGAAAGCTATTGGTAACTTAAATCCCACCATCAAGGATTATGATCCCTGTCAAATGTAGCTAACACCTTCCTGCACTGATATAAATTAAAAAGGCCTGTTCAAAAATAAGTGGGTACACAATTTTTAGCCCTGTGACTGTGTTCGAAAGCGCTAATGATATTTGTCTTCATAAGAAGGTTCTGAAGTACAGATCCCCTAAAATAGGTCTTAACAGACCCTAGACCCCTTCCTGAGTGTTAGAATAGTTATCATAAAAAGGAGTAATTTCTGACATCTTTGCATGCGAAGAAGAAGTTCCCTGTTCTTATGCGAAAGTCAGCAGAAAATCTAAAATTGAATGAAAAATTGAAACTTACAGGATCGTGATTTGTTAAATCGTCCTCATACATATTTGACAGATTAAATAAATGTGAACTGGACCAGCTCACCAAATATGTTTGGCTAACCAGTAAGGGTAATACAACAGCTGACAATTAACCTGAACCAGGTTGAAAGGCCCCCTTCTCTATTTACTAGAGGAGAATGGATTTGCTGGCTTCCAGAAACATTTGTATCGCTGCAAAAAAAAGTAATTAGAGGCCTAGGGCCTAATTTTGATCTCAGCAGACAGGTTGTTCCATCACAACGCTGATGAATATTCCATCCGCCGAAAAATAAATCCCATTATGTTCATGGGATTTATATTTTGGCTGATGGGATATTCGTCACTGTTGTGACAGAGTAACCTGTCTGCCGGGATCTAAATCAGGCCTTAGACTTCCTGCCTTAATATTATCTTGTTCATTTGAATAAAGTTAACCCAGTCAGATAGAGTCTATTTAAGACCAACTCCAGCAATTTTCAAGCTGAATAGGTAAAAGAGGAATGGGGAGAGAAGTTGGCCTAACGGCTAGGGTGGTCGACCTCGAATCTGGGGAACTGGGTTTGATTCTCGGCAATGACGCTAAACATCTGTGAGTCTGGGCAAATCACTTAATCTCCCCGGGCCTAGCAAAAAGGAATGTGTCCTCATGTAACGCAACTGGTGCTATGTAAAGCGCTCTGATACCTGATACCTTTGGGTCAAGTTCACGCTATATAAAACTCAGTTAAAAAAATATGCATGAACTTGGGCCCAAATGTGTCAATTCAGTGACTATAAAAGCTTCATCAACCGACTGACTTTCAGTCTACATATTCTAGCTCCTCTAATGATGGAAATCTGTCCTGCAGAGATAAATTGAAGTGCAGAGATGCTCTAGTCACAGGATGAGTAGTACTCAATTCACCATGGCTCAGCAGAGATGGACAATAAAAAACCCTAAAGGCATCAGTCAAAACTGCTTCGATTAACATTGTTGCTCCTGTAACAAAAGAGATGATTAACCAGTTGGAATTATGAAAGTGAACAACAATACAGTAACAATTTTTTGATCATCTAGGCAACTCTTCTAACAAAAATTATTTCATTGACCTTGGAGGCATTAAAGTTTTAAATGTTTGACAGCCAGTAAGTGACCCTGTTTTTAAGCTGCCGGCTCTAAACGCAGAAATGAAGTTGAAAACGACAAGATTTTTGACTGTCTTTAGCAGAAAGACAGTCCACTAGAAAATTTCTCGAAAATGTTGGTATTGGTGCTAGAGCTGAGAGGGGTTGTGGTGGTTGACAAGTCTCTGGAAATCAGAAGCAGGTGTCACTCTTGATGTCAACGGTGAGCACAAAGGACCAGTTGGCAGGGTCGGCAAAATAGTCAACTTTTCTAGCAAGGATTCCAAACATTCTACATGAATAGAGGCTGGATAAGCTCCTTTATGAACTTGCACATTTTCACACTAGACGTGCAAAGAGTACCAGAATCCAAAGATGATTAATGCTCTGCATTGGTGTCTTTAAAAGGAAAATTGGGATACAACACTCCCACTTATCTGTTTTGCCATGGCCACTCATTTAATCTAGAACATGTATCTAAAGCTGTTAAAACAATAACAGTACCAGTGACATTTAAGTTAGAAAAAACTATGAAAACATAATTGATGCTGAGACAGCCCATCCCTGGAAGGCACGTATCAGGGTTGAGCAGGTTTGAACCTCATGCACAATAGTCACCTTTCAGCAAGCTCGATCTCTTTGGCGATTGCTCCCACTGGCCACTCCAGGATGCGGTTGATGGTTGTTTCTTTAGGAACTGTGGTACTAGACGTCTTACGTTTCCCCATTTTGAGACCGACATTAGGGGAATAGTCAAGGCTTTGTCAGGCAAAGATGATCGGTCTTGGCCAATACACACCTGGGTGAGCTCTGCATGCCTTTCATGCAGCGGTCTCAGAATATGTGCTTTATAGCTTTCAGCTGCAACTCCCTCTAGCAAGCACCAATTCCTAGGTGATCAGTAGTACTCTGGGACTTGTAGTTACTGCCCCTGACAGGAGTCGTTCAGCGTTCGCGCCCCCAGAGAGAGAGCGGGAGAGCGAGTGTGACAGAGAGGGAGAGAGATTAGGAGCAGGAGCGATAGAGAGGTGCAATACATACATAATGGGTAACTGCATAACCAATATTGCCATTGAGGGGTTTCAGTGACATAAACCACGAGGCAAAAGGCCGGCTGGGTTCTAAATATAATCAGAACCCGAGATGGTATTATAGTACCAAATTATGCATAGTATCAATTATGGGTTTTTTAGGTTACATGTTTGAATTATGGTATTTAGCTTGACAATCTGTTTACTTCCAAGGACAGCTAACAATAAGAAATGATGAAGGCCAGTTGATTTAGGAGATTGAGGGGCTACAGTGTTTACCACATAATTATGGACTGACTGTATTTGCCTTAATTATTTGCAAAAAGTTTGCAAAACTTATTTCTCAAATCAATAAAAACAATACTGATAGAATAGGCTGCATAATTTGCTTTTTTTGGTGCCTGGATAGTTGATGAATAATTTGGTCCTCTATTCTACATAATCCCTGTAGTCCTAACAATATAAAAGCTCTGCAGAGTGACTTGTGGGCTGTCATCATGATGATGGAATCTGAATTTCATATGGAACCATGAAATATGTGTTTTTATAATACTCCATTTTGTGCAATTAAAAAACAAAATAGGTATGGTAATAATATCGAACTTAACATTTAAAAAAAACCTCTGAAATCACTGAAAACCAAACGTGACACTATAGTAAGTTATATACGTGAAAATGTAACATTTTGAATAAATAAAAAACAGTGTAATTCATCAGTAATTTTTCTGAAGTAATTATAACTAAATCCACTTGAATTATGCGGTTTCCCCAAAAACTCAGCAGTACGTTATGCTCTGCAGTGGAAGGCCTTTAGCAAAGGTTGACTGCTAGCTTTCTGTTGCTTATTGCTACATTTGGGTGTTAAACTGGTTTGAGGTGCATCTGTTTTCTAGACATTGGTAACAAGTGTAAAAAGTAGAACATAATGAACTAATACTATAAACAAAAAGTGCTGCATTATGCCACATAATGTGCCTTTTCTTTTCAAATTATTTACTCAACCCAGCTGCATAATTTGGCCCTCTCTTGCTGCACAATTCCAGTGGGCCTGACAACAACTTGAACGGGGGTTGTGTCATCAGTGATTTCATATCAGATATCCACAGTGATGTTATCGATGGTGTCATAAAATGTGTCATGAGTGATGTCATATGTGAGGTCATAAGCTGTGCATGGGGAGGTGCATGCCTTAAGGTGAGACTAAGGACAGACTAAGTGTGAAGGTAACTTTCCGACCGTGATGAATCTGGCCCGGGTATGTGAACCAGATTCCATCACATTAGGCTTTAAAGCTTACTCTTTTCCAAGTCTAGTAAGACCAGTTTTCCGAAGTTTGCTCTTTGCCCTGTTCTGTGCCTTTTTTATTTAAAACTTTAAAAAATGAATATCTCTGGCAATCCATATTGGAAGTTTGTTGTTTTGATATCATTTTATTCCTACAATTATTACCGATTTTTATAAAGTGGAGTGGGATTTTTATTGTGTTTTGTTCTCAACTTTGTAACTGTTTTTCTTAGTATAAATCCCTTTCATATTTTGTTAAGTTAAGCCTCTCTGCTGTGTGCCATAGCTAGCAGGGGTTGAGCTCAGGGGTAAAATACCGAACTCATTACCAGGCCCGGGCGGAGCTGGCATAGTTGCACTACGCGGAGTTCCACTGTGTGTTTTGATAGCATTTGACTGGCAGTGTACGTGGATGGCGCTTGGTTGGTGGTGTGTATGGATGGCTCTTGCCTGGAGCTGTGTGTGGATAGTGCTTGGCTGGTGGTGTACGTGGATGGCACTTGGCTGGTGGTGTGCATTGATGGTGGTGTGCATGTACTGACTCCTTGGCTGGCGGGGTGGCTTGCATGGATCCCTCAGCTTTTTCTTACCCAGAATACCCTGCAAACCTCAAATTTACTTACAAAGTCACATTTTCCTCATGTTTCTGTGTAGGTAAGCTGTAGGACCCCGCACAGGAACACATTTCCCACTACCCAGCAATCCTCTTGGTCTCCCAAGAAAAATCATACCTCACTTGTGTGGGTACCCAAAGTAGCGTGAACCTAAAAACTTATAAACAAACTGCTCTTTTACACCCGCTTTGGCCCCCCTCAATCTCTACACATTTTTGGCCCTTCCAAGTCATAGGCACTTGGCCCATCCATACAAGTAACGTATAATTTTTATCGGGAGACTGAGGGGAATGGTGAGTGGTTGGAAATTTGTGCTCTGCAATGATCCCACAACCTTCCCACACAGATATTAGAGGAAAATATGACATGTTGGGGGATCAACACAAGCCACTCCTCCCTTTACTCCAGGTGACTAGTTTTCAGAAATGTCTGGGTTTTTTAAGTTGCCCTAGATGTCTGGAAATCCGGGACTAAAAACCGCGGTGCCCACCTATCTATCACAAAATGACCTGCTTTAACAAGGGGGGCAGCTCGGTTTTTGGCCCTGATCTCGGTGGCCATTTTGGAAAACCTACCAAACCCACTCATTTCTGAAAACTAGCCGCCCTGGGGAGTCCAGGGAGGTATGGTTTGTGAGGATCCCCCACCGTTTTTGTACCCAGAATCCCCTGCAAACCTCAAATTTAGCTGGAAAAATCAAATTTTACTCAAATTTCTATGTGGAAAAGTTGTGGGATCACTGGGCTGACACAAATTTCCTACCACCCAGCTTTTCCCTAAGCCTCCCGATAAAAATGGTACCTCACTTGAGTGGGTAGGCCAAGTATCCGTGACAGGCAAGGGCCCAAAACGTATTGTGGAGACATCAAAAGTACCTATCACAAAATGACCTGGTTTTGCAAGGGAGGGCTCCTGGGTTTTTGGCCCGAGGTTAGGCAGCCATCTAGGAAAACCTACCAAACCCACACTTTTCTGAAAAGTAGACACCATGGGGAGTCCAGGGAGATATGACTTGCATGGAATCCCCAACATTTTCCTAACCAGAATCCCATGCAAACCTCAAATTTATCTGAAAAATAAAATTTTTCTAAAATTTCCGTGCAGGAAAGTTGTGGGATCACCGGGCGGCCACAAATTTCCTACAAAGCAGCGTTCTCCCAGGTCTCCCGATAAAAATAGTACTTCACTCATTTGGGTGGGCCAAGTACCCGTGACAGGCAAGGGCCGAAAACATATTATGGAGACATCAAAATTACCTATCACAAAACAACCTGGTTTTTGCAAGGTGGGGCACCTGGGTTTTTGGCCTCGGGCTCAGCAGCCATCCAGGGAAACCTACCAAACCCACACCTTTCTGAAAACTAAACACCCTGGGGAGTCCAGGCAGGTATTGCTTGCATGGATCCCCCAACGTTTTTCTACCGAGAATCCCTTATGAACCTCAAATTTAGTAGAAAATATATAATTTTTCTCAAATTTCTGTGTGGGAAAGTATGGGATCACCTGGCTGACACAAATTTCCTACCACCTAGCTTTCCCCAGGTCCTCCGATAAAAATGGTACCTCACTCGTTTGGGTGGGCAAGTCCTCGTCAGAGGCAAGAGCCCAAAACATATTGTGGGGACATCAAACTTACCTATCACCAAATGACCTGGTTTTGCAAGGGGGGCACCTTGGTTTTTGGTCCCGGGCTCAGCAGCCATCTAGGGAAACCTACCAATCCCACACATTTCTGAACACTAGATACCCTGGGTAGTCAAGGGAGGTATGGTTTGCATGTATCCCTCAGCATTTTACTACCCAGAATTCTCTGCAAACCTCAACTAGCTGAAAAAAAGCAAATGTTTCTCAAATTTCTGTGTGGGAAAGTTGTGGGATCACTAGGCTGACACACATTTCTTACCATCCAGCAGTCCCCCAGGTCTCCTGATAAAAATGGTGCCTCATGAGTGTGGGTGTGCCAAGTACTTGCGACATGCAATGGCCCAAAACGTATTGTGGAGACCTCAAAATGACCTATCACAAAACGACCTGGTTTGCAAGGGGGCACCTGGGTATTTTGGGGAGTCCATGGAGGTATGTCTGCATGGATCTTCCAACATTTTCCTTCCCAGAATCCCTGGCAAACCTCAAATTTATCTGAAAAAAATAAATTCTTTCTCAAATTTCTGTGTGGGAAAGCTGTGGGTTCACCGGGCTGACACAAATTGCTTACCACCCAGCATTTCTCCAGGTCTCCCGATAAAAGTGGTACCTCATGTGTGTGGGTGGGCCAAGTACCCATGACACACAATGGCTGAAAACGTATTGTGGAGACCTCAAAATTACCTTTCTCAAAATAACCTCGTTTGCAAGAGGGGGCACCTGGGATTTTGGCCCCAGGCTTGGTAGCGATCTAGGGAAGCCTACCAAATCCACAGAATTCTGAAAACTAGGTACCCTGGGTAGTCCAGGGAGGTATGTGTTGCGTGAATTCTTTAAAGGTTTCCTACCCAGAATCCCCTGCCAACCTCACATTTAGCTGAAAAAATCACATTTTTCTCAAATTTCTGTGTGGGGAAGTTGGGGGATCACTAGGCCTACCCACACAAGCGAGGTACCATTTTTATTGGGAGACTTAGGGAAACACAGAATTGTAGAGCAACTGTTTTTACCTATTAACTTTCTTTACATTTCTGGCTTACAAATGTAAGACAATATTGAAAAAAGAAGTCACTTTGAAAAATGTGCTATAATTCCCATGCTAGTATGGGTACCCACAATTTTGGAGATGTGCAAATAGCTACTGCTTCTAAACTTTATATTTTGTTCCCATTTCGAAAATGCATAGGTGTCCTTGATACCAATTTTTCACTCTTTATATTTTATCAAATGAATTGCTATATACCTGGTACTTAGTGAAAAACCATTGCAAGACGCAGCTCGGTTACTGGCTCTGGGTTCCTCAGGGACTCGGTGAACCTACAAGTCCTATATATCCCCACAACCAGAGGGGTCCACCAAATGTAACTGTATATTTCTTTTAAAAATCTGTCATACTTAAAAGAAGTTAGAGGTGAAAACGTTGGCACAAATGGCTTTTTTTGTAACCCATTCCTACCGCCAACTGGAAGGATGTTGAAAGCACAAAAGGTAGCAAAAATAGGGTATGTCCCAGTAAAATGCCAAAACTGTGTTGGTTTTCTGACAAAAGTCGACCTGTCCCTAAAAGCTGGAAAGATGGTGATTTCAGCACCACAAACCCTTTGTTGATACCTTTGCAAGGGAAAAAAAGACATTTTATTCTGCAGTACTTTTTCCGCATCCCCCCCCAAAAAAAAAAAATGTTGCTGTATGTTGGTAATTTCTGGTCCCCCTCCATGGGAATCCACAAACCCTGGGTACCTTCAAAATTCCCATGATGCTGGAAGAAAAGGGCACAATTTTGGTGTGGCAACTTTATTTGGACAAAAGGTTACAGGGGCCTATGCGCAAACTACCACAAATAGCCATAAAAAAGGCTTAGCACAGGGGGTAAAAAAGACCTAGCAGCAAAAGGGTTATAGAACAGGAGGGTGCTGATGCTGCTTCACGGTTGCCTGAAGCTCCCACAGTACCGGTTACTATTCGTCCTTTCATTCCTGTTTAAGATCAGTGGGAAACCTTGGTCAGATGCCAATGGAACTGGGTTAGGAAAAACAGAAAGTGCAAATGGTAATTATCATCCTTTAGTGCCTTACGAATCTAGTACCCCTTTAGCAACTACTGCTGACCCTTTTGGAGAATGGATTGGTTCTGGTACCATACGGTCTATACCCATGGTAAGCACTAGTTCAGATCTGCGAATGTGGGAAACTCCTGGTGGGAATATCAAGTAGCATGTCTCAGGAAGCAAGCACAAGTCATACAGCCCCTGACAATCAGCACGTTCTAGACATTGCAGACTTAAAGTCAAGGCTGAGGGATCATAACAGCAAGGAGAGTCAGAGTAGTAGGCCGAGTCAGGGTACTCTTAGAATGGTGGTGAAGCCGAAGTTAGTGGATGTAATGAGATTGAAGGCTGAACTAGTGGAAATCATCAGTGGGAACCTACCCTTGGAAAGAATAGAGACCTATGAGCCTGATGAGTTGCTGTTTGTAGCTAAAGATGTTACCCAAAGGGCACGAATTGCACATGAGAAGTTGGCAGAGTTGGCTCAGAGGTATAGAGTAGACTTGTGACTGGGTTAAAGACACATATCTGAGAATTAGTAATAGGAATAAGGGCTTGGAGTATGCTGGATAAGTTGGAGGAGAGATGGTCAAAGAAGAACTTAAGAAAGGTGACAGGAGAAACACCACCTCCAGGAAGCGGATCACTGTGAGTAGACGCATATCCATTGCTGGAAGTGCCTAGTGGAGAATACGTGCCTGTCCCTTGTAGTCCGGGTGAACTTGCTGCGTTCACAAAGAATTTCCTCAGGTTGAGAGAGAAACCTGTTGAGTGGCACTTTGTTAAGATCTAAAAAAATGTATGGATTGACTTAAACAACTTGTTCTAAATTGTAGTTTCTAGTGAACTATGGTCTGATTGTTAAATAGCTGTAGAATGGCCTAGTGCTGAACTGGAGAGGAACCCAGTAACTCATGGTCCTTTGCCAATAATCATGAAGAAATATGATCAGATGATCACATGGTTGCAGTCCAAAATAGCGCCACGAGACATTGGGTTAAGATAGATTGAACGACCCAGGAACCTATGGAGTCAGTACATGCTTATTATGAAAGGCTGTTACAGGCCTGCAAACAGTACAGTGGGTTAGACACACTCGATCCTTAAGAAATAGGACAATTTGTGTCCAAATCTATGACTGAGTTGAGGACAGAGATTAGCCTCATGATCGAATAGCACCTAATCTATTGGCAAAACAAGTTCGTAGATGCAATCTTACGGGATGCCAGGTATTGCAGTGGTGAGGTGGATTCCAAGCATAGAAGGATAAAGGAGAAATTGATGTTAGTCCAAATGAGTAATGCCCAAAAAGGATAGCAGGTGTAGGCAATGATGGGAACTGTAACTCATGGTCAGGGAAATGCCCCACAGTTGTACAAGCACAGTCAGACGCAGGGCCAGTGGGCCAGGGAAGAGGGAGATGTACTCCTGAAGACCCAAAGACAGGAATAGATGTTGCAACCCTGAAGAAGACCACTGCCTGTCATTTTTGTCAGAAGTTCGGGCATTGGACGCACAAGTGCTGTCTTAATCCTACTAATCAGGATCATGGAGGAGAACTTATGCAAGTGGCAGATGGTGTAAATCAGTTACCTACAGTGACCAGGCCAAGATCATTTAATGCGGGAGGTAATCAGAACCAGTTAGTGCACGGGCCTAAACCTCTGGGAATCTCAGAGGGCAATCAATCATATCATCAGATGCCCTTAATCCTTGATGGAAGCGCTGGTTGGATTTCACACGGACCTGTCCTTTTGACAGTGCTTGAGGGGGGAGGAAGACTGTACTCTTGGAGCAGTCTTATAGGTAGACCAGAGTAGACCATATGTGGAAGCAGACAGGGATGGTCATTCCATTACATTCTTAATTAATACTGGTGCTACCTGTTCTACTGTGATTTCCGCAGTAGCCTCCAACCTGACCCTCTCTGAAAAAACGATCCAAATTGTGGAAGTCTCCAACAGAACAATGATAAACCCTTTGATGGAAGAGGTGATGGTAAAAATCAGAACCTTTCAGGATGACCATCAGTTTGTGGTGTATGATACGAGTCCAGGCTGCTTGCTAGGGCGTGACTTGTGCAAATTGAACTGTACTATCTACTGCATACCAAAGGGAATCAAATTTCAGACTAACAATGAGGACTTTGATTTTATACTTGCAAACTAGAACTTATTTCCTGCCTTGTTTCTTTTACTGACAGTTGAAGACATGCTGCTGGATCTGAGAGGCACCGTCTCTCCAGTTGTAAGGAACTACACAGGGGAAGAGATTGGACTGATGTAAGAAGTTGAGCCAGTCCGCATAAATGTCAAGCCAAATGCAGAGTTTCTGAGAACACCTCAATATAATTAACCCCAGAGACAGTAGCAGAGATTACACCTGTAATTGACTCCATGGTTGCACATTACATTCTGAAGGAGATCATGGCAAGTCCATGTAATTCTCCTATTGTAAGGATTCAGAAGCTGAGTGGGAAATATCACATTGTTCACGATCTTAGCAAGGTCAATAACATAGTGATTCCATCTTATCATGAAAATGAATCTGCCCAATACCCAAAAAGAGGTCAGAATGTTCTTGGGAATGGTTGGCTACTGCCAACAGTGGGTTACAAATTTCTCCTTGATGGCGAAGCCTTTGCAGATGCTGACCCATAAGGATGTGTGTGGTCCTATGCCTTGGGATATTGACTCTCTACTTGCCTTCCTGGAGTTGAAGGAGTGCCTGTGTCATGTTCCAGCTTTAGGAATGTCTGATTACAGCAAAGCATTCTCACGTTTTTGCCATGAATGAGAGGATTGTGCTTTATCTGTACTCACCCAGACACATGGAGGTGCCCATAGACCAGTGGCTTTCTTCTCAACTACTTTATATCCAGTAGCTTGTGCGTTGCCCGGCTGTCTCAAATCCGTTGCTGCAAAAGCTGTCAGTATTGAACAATGTGAGAGCATTGTAATGAGTCATCCTCTTATAGTATATGTACCACACACAGTTGAGCTTTTGATGATGAGAACCAAAACACAGCATTTGACAAATAATAGGATGACCCGATATGAGCAGGTGTTGCCTGCCTCTGAAAATGTTACTGAACTGGTGTTCTGTATTACACCCTGCCACCTTGTTACCTATTGCAAATACTGATGGGAAAGAATGTGAAAACAATGACTGTCGGGATGTCACTGAGCTTTGCATGAAGCTGAGAACTGACATTGTCAATGAGTCATTGCCTGATCCTGGTGAAGCCCTTTTTGTTGATGGGTCATGTCTATGGGGCAATGAAGGTACTCTGAGAGCAGTGTTTGCTGTCTGTACCATCTCTGGAGTGCTGGAAGCTGCTTGTTTATAGGGAGTACACTCTGCACAGGTAGCTGAAATCATTGCATTGACCCGTGCATGCCTTGTTTCCGAACAGATCTGAGTCATCATCTATACTGATAGCCAGTACGTTTTCAGTGTGGTTCATGGCTTTGGACAGCTATGGTAGTAGAGAGGGTATCCAATGTGACCAGGTTCCCTGTTAAGGAATGGTGAGAATGTAAGGCAACTACTGGAAGCTCTACAATTGCCAAGAGAAGTGACTGTCATTAAATACGCAGCCCATGGAAGAGGAAATGATTCTGTCACTATCGGGAATAGATACGCAGCCAAAGTCACACATTATTGTGCTTTTCATGCATGTGTTTTCCATGGGGAATATACTGGCAAGAATACAGAGCCGACCAAACTCAGCCTGATGCTAGCTGTTGCTAACACGTGGGATGAAGTGAGATGGTTACAATTGGAGGCCACAGACCAGGAACAAGCTGGTTGGACCACAGCCGGTTGTAAGAAAGGAAAGGATGACATTTGGGTATCAGTTGATTACAGGGCAGTATTACCAGACTGTTTGTTACACCCAGTGGCAAGGCAAAATCATGAAGCAGATCATATAGGAAGAGATGCAATGCAGAAGCTGTTTAGACAGACTTGTATCAATCCTGGCTTTCGAGTAATTGCAGAAGCTGTGTCATCAGTGTGTCACATGCCAACAAACAAATGCTGGGAAAAAGCCTTTTGTTGCCTTGAGTCACATTGGCAGATCAGGGTCCTTATAATTGGATCCAAATAGACTTTTTTTAGATGCCTGTGTGTAATGGATTATGGTACATTCTGGTTGTTGTGTGCATCTTTTCTCGATGGGTCGAAGCTTACCCGACTAGGTGATGCGATAGCCTGACTGTAGCTAAATTGTTGCTGAGGGAACTCATTCCTAGATTCCGATTTCCAGCTACATTGGAATTGGATAGAGGTGCACACTTCCACAATGAGATCATGAAATGTGTGTGCACCGCTTTGAGCGTAGACCAAAGACTGCATTGTAGTTACAAGCCAGAGGCAATTGGAATGGGGGAGCGAGTCAACGGACACTAAAAGCTAAAGTGTGTGCTTCAACATCTTTAAAATGGCCTGATGCATTGCCTCTAGTGCTGATGAGTTTGTGCAGCATTCCTGACAGGAGAACTGGGCTGTTACCACATGAGATACTCAGGGGAAGAGCAATGCATTTGTGTTGTGCCAACACTGCACCAGGAAGCATCACAGATGATTTGGTCCTTGACTACTGTAAAGGATTGGCTGATGTGGTGCATTCTATGTCTCATCAGGTTGAAGCAGCGGCTGCACAGACCTCAAATGACCTCTGCCACAGCCTGAACCCAGGAGACTGGGTTCTCATTAAGAAGCACATGAGGAAAAACTGCCTTGACTGTCATTGGCGTCGGCCATAGCAAATGATAATGCTAACTATGACTGCTGTATAGTGTGGAGGAGTGCCAAACTGGATATATGCTTCCCACACTTGATGAGTCCTCAGTTCCCTCTGATGAAACAGCTACTCTTCCAGAAGTATCTCCAGCCATGACTGAGGGGTCACCGGGAAGGGCAGGCCAAGCTGTAGAGATACCTGAAGAGGATAAACAGTCACACACCAAGTTAATCTGAGGGGGTCACGCTACACAAGAACCTGGTATAGACTCTGAGGGAGACGGTTACATTGTAAGTTACAGATTGTCTGACTCAGTGGAAGAGACTGGTGTGACAAATGGTTGTGTGCAGTTAAGGAAATAATATACTGCAGGTGAAACGTTACCTGTGAGACAGAGGAGGAGAAATCGGAGACTTGCATCTGAAAGAGAACTTGCACCAATAGATGAATCTTCTGGGTTTGATTTGAGCAAAACAGAGCAAAACACAGAACGTGTGAGAAAGTTCAGGAGAGCTCGAGGGCTGTGTAGAGATATTTTTCTCCCGAATGGACTTACTTGGTTGCAAATGCCGGGGAGAGTGAAGTCCAAGATTTCAATACCAGTTGTCAAGAAAAATAACACCTGTTATCTATACATATAATATTCCTAGATATGAGTACTTGTTTTATAACATTTATGACATAAAGATATCACAATTTAATGAGCACAATATTTCTAATCTGCCCACCCCAAAGTATGGGGGTTGTCATTATTCATGCAATAGTGTCACGTGGTTTGTGATGAAAAGCATCTTGATTTATTTGTATTCCTTTTGCAGATACATAAACATGCTCAGTACAGCCAACACGTTTTGTCCTATAAGGGCTGTAATATATCAACTAATTCCACATGTTTGTTGTAAGATGGAGGTCGCCATTCCTTTTACTTGATGTAAATGAAAATGTGTCTTGGGTTTTCTTGAAATAATAGTTTTCCCTTTGGATAAAGGAGGGCACAATTATATGCTCTGAAGCCTCATATATAGGAGGATTCTTTTTGATATGACTATCCAATGATTGGGTTCCAAAGAGCACCAGGTGTTAGATATATATGTGCAGATAACAGACGTTCCTGTGTTATCTTTTTAAATCAGCCTTTTTAGTGATTTTTTGGCAATAGGATCATAACCAGTTGAGCGTCTATTTAAAGATTACTAAAAAATATGGATAAGTACTAGTGCAACGGCCGGGTAGCCTTATTGCTTGTGTTCTCGCTTGTTCAAACTTGTTATCAAGATCTTTCTGAGAGTCCCTGGAATGAAAGCAAATGCACTTTTTTTTTCGTGAAGTAAAAAATGTTTTAATTCTACACTTATGTCAACTTGTACATTACCCAAATGGCAATAGGAGTCTCTGGGATTAAAGTGACAAATATGTTTTAAAACATTGTCATGCAGACATTGTATTGACAGTTTAAATTATTTTTTTTTTTTTTATTGAGAATTCAACTCATGATACAGTGTGCAAATGCGGGGTAAAGTGCCGAAGTGCTCCGTGTAGATTACTGTTAACGACATGTCATAAATATAGATAAATCTTAAAACAGAGTAAAAAAAAAAAACTGTGAATTGAGAATACATAAATTCCTAATACAGCCATAGAGAATTGTAGATTGCACAATTTCTGAAACAACATTCTTTTTACCCAGATCCCAAACTAATTTCCTATGGAGTTCCAACGTTTCTCGAATTTCCTAAGAGACCCTGATCTTAATGCGTATCGCCTCTCTAGCTCTTCGACTTTATGGAGTTTAACTCTCCAGGCTTGGAAGGTGGGTACATTATCGCTAAGCCAGTTTTTTAAAATGAGTGATCTTGCCACCAAGGCGGATATAAATAAGCACTCCTCTTGCATACTGTTTAGTGTTGCATTTGGGGGGCATCAGAGAACTGCAATATATGTATCAATAGTTAGGGATTGGCCTATGGTTATTCTGAGATATTTCTCAATTTCTTCCCATAGATACTTAATTCTTGGACAATCCCAGACAATATGGGACCAAGTGCTTCCTCCTTCCCTAGAGCAGTGAAAAAACCTATTGTCAAACTGAGGGTAAATGTTATGTAGAAATGGTGGAATCCTATATATATTAACCATGTTGTATAAAATTGCATTCGTTTAAAATTGGCACCTCTAATTACTGCAGCATTAAGTTTCTTAATTCTGTTCCATGTTGCTCTTGGCATCTGGAGATCTTCTTTTTTCCGCTATTTATCTTGTGCTTTTTCGTAGATAGCAAAAGATTTATTATCATTAAAAATTCTCACCCTAGCCAGTCAGAGGCTTCTAGGGTTTCGCATAGATCCGAAATTGCTGTTAATGTTCTAGCGTCACTATTTTCTAAAAAATTGAATTGAATTGAATTGAATTGAAATAGATTTATTGAGCGCGGTTGCTGCCCAAGGGCGTCCAAGCGCTGATATAATTGGGGAGACATGCTGAGTGACAGATTAGAGCTCGGAGGCTTTGGTGAATAACCAGGTTTTCAATTTTTTTCTAAATGATAGTAGGTGCGGGTTGGAGCGGAGTGGGAGGGGGAGAGTATTCCAGAGTTTGGCTGTGTTCAATGAGAACAACCTGCCCCCGGATCTGGCTCTTTTCACTCTAGGGACCTTTGCCAGGAAAGCCTCAGTGGAACGGAGGTTCCTGTTAGGGTGGTAGGGGATGACGAGGTTGCTGTTAATTGCAGGCCCTGTTTTCCAAAAGGCCTGGTGCGCAATGCACAGTGCCTTAAATGTCACTCTGTATTTGACTGGTAGCCAGTGAAGACTTTTTAGCGCAGGTCTAGCTGACTGGGCTCGTGGGATCTGTAACAGGGTGCGTGCTGCGCAGTTTTGCACCACCTGGAGTTTCCGGAGAGTCATCTCGGGGGCCCCAACATACAGGGCATTATTTGAGTCCAGGCGGGACTGGATCAGGCCTTGTACTGCCACCTTCTTGGCTTCTAGGGGCAGAAGAGGGAGGACTTTCCTCAGAGTCTTGAGGATGCCAAAACAGGTGGCGGACAGCTTAGGAGCCTGGGTGGAGAAGGAGAGCTTCCTGTCCAGCCATACTCCCAGGCTCTTGACGTTTTCCTTGGGGGTAGGGGGGGTGCCCAGGGCTTGGGGCCATAAGGAGGCGAAGGGTATTGGCGAGGCTGGGCCTAGAAGCAAGAGCTCAGTTTTATCGCCGTTTAGTTTAAGGGAGGAGTTGGTCATCCATTCCTTAACATTTTCTAGGCAACTCAGCAGGCCTCCATGGGGAAGGCTACTGGTCTCTTGAGCCAATGACACCACTAGCTGAGTGTCGTCGGCGTACGACACAATTTTAATGCCGTACGGTTTGACAATCCCAGCCAATGGTTTCATTTAGATATTGAATAGCACAGGGCTCAGAGAGGAGCCCTGTGGTACTCCGCAACTGAGAGGCTTGCTGGTTGATGTTATATCGCCGTCGAAGATCTGAAAGGATCTGTCGGACAGGAAGGAGTCGAACCACCTAAGTGCGTCGCCTGTGACTCCGATGACCCGGAGACGGTTCAGCAAGGTGACATAGCTGACCGTATCGAAGGCGGCACTTAGATCAAGGAGGATCACAGCCACTGATCCTCCTTGGTCCAGAACCATTCGGGATTCCTCGGCGACCGCAAGTAGGGCGGTTTCGGTGCCATGTTTCGGCCTAAAACCTGTCTGGGATACATCCAATAGGGAGTGGTTTTCGATGAACTGGACCAGGTGGGCGTTGATGTATTTTTCCAGTACCTTGCCAGCCCAAGGGAGGAGTGAAATGGGGCGATAGTTGGAGTGATCATCGGGATCCAAGTTCGGTTTTTTCAGTAACGCCCGTACCATGGCTTGCTTCCATG
Organism: Triturus cristatus; assembly: GCF_964204655.1. NCBI lineage: Eukaryota > Metazoa > Chordata > Amphibia > Caudata > Salamandridae > Triturus > Triturus cristatus. The sequence continues at coordinate 535,685,072 of NC_140591.1, read as the reverse complement.
TTGTAGGAACGACACATGATGCTATAGATGCGTTTAGGAGTACCAAGATAGCAGGCAAGGTGGCTTCGTGTGCCTGCATCAGGACTTCTGGTGGGGCTGGGTCGCGTGGGGAGCCCGATTTAACTTGGCGTGCCATTTTGCTGAGGGTGTCGAGGTCCATGGGGGGGAAGCGATCTAGGGTTGGCTGATCTGGGGGGGGGAGGATTCTAGGAGAGGGTGGGTTGGCTGTCTCCAGGGCTGCAGCTCCCGTTTGGAAGGTGGAGTAAATTTTCAGGACTTTGTTGTGGAAAAATTCCGCGAGCTCGTTGCAATGATCTTGGGTTTTACTCGGAGGGGGGGCGGTCATGACACTTGAGCAGTGCTTTAGTATCTGAAATATTTCCCTGGGCTTAGATTTAGCCTCTAGGATTTTATCAGAGTAAAAGGTCACTTTTGCCGTCCTAATACCCTCTCTATATGCTTTTATCGCCTCTTTGTAGGCTACCTTTTTTTCCGGGAGGAAATCCAGACGCCAGGCTCTCTCTCGCTGCCTGCAGCAACGTTTTAGTTCTCGTAAGGAGTCTGAGAACCAGGGAGCGGAATTATGCATTCTCTTAGATGAGGATTTCCGGAGGGGAAGGATCGTATCTAGTGAGTTAAGGATCCAGCTGACATAATTTTCGTTTGCTACATTGGGGTTTGAGCAAGGGACGGCGGGTAGAGGCCAGGTTGTGCCTCCAGGGTTCCAGTTGGAGTTTTGACCAGTTCCTCCTAATAGTTGTCCGGGGGGGTAGCTGGGGAACCTTGTGGATGGCCCAAGCAAACGGAATCAAAAAGTGATCTGACCATGGGAGGGGGATGGGAGTGTCAACAGTTAGCTCGCTGCAGCTACTGAAAATTGGATCGAGCAGATTGCCCTTCTCATGGGTTGGAGCTGTGACCAGCTGGTGCAGCTGGAGAGCTCCAAGGTCGTCAATTAGCTCTTTGGCAATCGAGTCTGTGGAGGAGTTGAAGTGAAGATTCAGGTCTCCTAGGACTGTGTAATTGGCCGCAGATAAAGTTCTTTTTGCTATTATCTCTGGGAGCGACCTATGGAACAGTTTTGTTGGGTCAGGGGGACGGTAGATCAGCGTGCCTGAGAAGGAAGTGTTGGCGTTGAACTCTATGCAGAATTCCAAGCTTTCGCACTCAGGGATACTATCTGCTGAGGTGCGGCAACGGTACTGGTTTTTAAGAATGATAGCCAGACCGCCGCCTCTTCCTACTGGTCTGTCCAATCTAACGATGTGGTATCCACTAGGTAGAGCTGCGACTATGTCTGGGTCAGATTGGGTGGAGAGCCAGGTCTCTGTTAAAAAGATAATATCTGGCTTGCGCTCCTCTAGCAGCATGGACATTTGGGTGCTATGCTTTGGCAATGATCTACAATTTAATGCCAACATGCAATATTTCTGTACCGAGGGGCCTGCCAGGGTATTTCGGAAGGAGTGTTTGCATTCATAGCAGCAGGGAGGGAGGGAGGTGGCTGCAAAAGTGCGGGTACATAGGGCAGTGACTCTGCTACCTATAAGACGTAAGGCCGAGGGGCTATAAGTCCTGACGGGGGAAGCGGGAACAGCAGGGGGGGTGGTCCCTGGTCCCGTACGGTCGCGGACGAGCGCAGACGAGCTTGCCTTAAGCGCGCCTTCGGCGCGCAGTCGGCGCGCCCGCTGCGCTTGTCTGCTGCGCTTCCTGTGGATATACATATAGGGTGAGGGGGCGTGGCCTCGAAGTGGGCGTGTCCTGTCGTCACGAGGAGGATGGCGGGAGAGGTGAATCGGCGGTTTGTCTGTTTCTGGCGCTCGCTTGGAGGCAGAGGGGGTGCCTGCACACTATCCTTGTAAATCAGGAAGTGGAGGTGAGTGCAAGATAACAAATACAGGATTCAGTGAATTAAAAAGCAATATACAATTTAAAACTGCTCCCGGCTGTGCCTCAGGAGGTGACCACAATCAAATGCTTGATGTGGATAAATTACCATTTAAGCATGTCCCTGGAGTGCAGAAGCCCGATTTCTATCTTGAGCCACTTTTTCCAGGAATCTGAGTTGAGAAAATCTCTCACTTGCTTATACCCATTCTCCTACCACTTCTTTAGTACACCGGTTTGCAACAACTTATCCTCCCCGGTGTAGAGATGAGCCAATCTCATGGAGCCATTTATCCGGGGGATACCATAAAATGCTTACAGTCGGGTTTTTTGTTTAAGGATCCATTGGAGAACTTTATACCGCACTTTCTTCGGGTTCTTCACTATTCTCATTGGGTCAGACTGGGTATAAAATCTGTAATTGTTACGTGCAAAATTTGGGTGATAATATTCTCTAATATTTGGGAGGGACAATGCTCCCTCATCAGTCGGGTAGTTTAAAGTGGCTAATGCTAGTCTTGGTACCTTGTTGGCCCAAAGGAAAGAAGTAAAAAGACTATCCATCACCCTAAAAAATGACATTTGTAGTGCGCATGGGGCTGCTGCAAATAAAAAGTTGAATATTGGTAGGATTGACATCCGTATAATTGCCACCCGGCCCAGTATTGATATTGGGAGTTGATTCCATGTTGCTAATAAGCGTTTAACTTTTTGTACCAGGGGGATATAATTCAAATTGAATAGCTCCTCTACTATGGGGTTTAATATTAGAACAATGTTGTCAGCATAAAGTTTTATATTGGTCATGCCTTTTAGGGGTGCAGTGTGTGGTATGTTTTGTCTGATAGCTATTGCCAAGGGTTCTATAAATAGGGCAAATAAAATAGGGGATAGGGGAACCCTTGCCTTGTACCCCTGTTTATTCTGCAAGTACAAAATCAAAAGAAGGGGGGAGATGTAGAGGGATAAGCTAGGTCCACCCTCCTATTCAAGTTGTAAACATACAAAAAATCCGAAATCTCGGTTAGAGGACCTAGTAGTAGGGGTAGATTTTCGCTCAGTTTGAGCTAGAAAATCCAGTACAGAAGGAAAAATATCCTTTCTTGAGTCCCCTCACTCACTGGGGTTTCCCCACGGTGACATGCTTCATCATTGGGGCCATCCCAACCATGCAGGTACATTGACAGAGAGAAGAAACTACCAAGTAAGTCCCCGTTCTTTGCAGGAAGAGCGAGAAACTCAGGCTACACTGCGGTTTTGACCTCAGTACTACCCGGTTGTTTTCACCCGTGATAAACGGCATCATAACCATGTTTTCTGTTTTTCAGTTCCAGTCAGAACCTTCTCACACCCCCTCCATTGACCATGAGGCACAACTTTGCCTTTTATTAAGTATGTATTATATGTTCTATGTTGTTTGTCGTGTACATCTTAAGTGACTACCAGGAGGCTGCATTCAGTTTTTTTAAAATAAGAGTGCTGGGCATGTAAAAGTTTGTATGTCTTAAATTGTTATGCCTTTTGTCCTTCATGCACGCCACAGCACAGTCATGAGGATCGAATTTTTATTTCTTCACTTTTCTACCTTGATACAGTCACCGCGCGCATATTCACAGCACCTCTTTACCCTATTCAGGTTCTTAGGCAAGCGGTGTTTCGTTTTCCTTTCCTTTTCAGTCTAGCACGGCGCAAGACACGGCGTTGACAACTAGTCACGCACCATGAGGAATGTCTTTGTTTTGCAGTAATCGAAGTACCCACCGTATTAAGGGCGGGTTGTTTAATTCATAACCAATGTTTTCTCCCTTTATCTCAGATACTACATGTCCTATTAAGTGTCAGACTACAGGACCTATTAAGTGTCCAATGTATTGTTTGCTTATTAGTTAGCTTTTTCAGTCACTTTTTCACTGCACTTTGGAGTGGTACACGCAGGGCTGGACCTTGCGTTGTCCTGAAGAAGCATTGGGGTAGCTCGAAACATGTTGACCTCTACTAGGGACCCCTGACTCATAGCAACCAGGTACCCCAGAGACCAACCCCGGTTTTAACATATCAACTAGCAGCAAGAATAAAGTTAATTCGCCCACTAGTTAGATATTTTTAAGTCACTCCACTCCATACACTCCACTGCACCACACATAGTTCCTCACTAAAGTGCTCCTACATAGTACGCAAGTCGCAGCACGCCTCAACCCGCAGCGGATTTTCTAGCTCGAACTGAGCGAAAATCTACCCCTACTACTAGGTCCTCTATCCGAGATTTCGGATATTTTGTATGTTTATTCTCCAAGCACCCACATTTCTGTGAACCCTTATATAAGCTTCTTATTAATTGTATAAATCCTTCTGGGAAGCCAAATCTTGCAAGAATTTAAAAAGACAGATCCAGGACACCAGATCGAAGGCTTTCTCAGCATCTAGAAAGCACACCAGAGCATCTATGCTATTCTTATTAAAATAATCCATTGCTTCTAATAAAAATTACGTGTTAGTATAAAGTTGCCTCCCACTCACAAAGCCACATCGATCTACCTGGATCAGTGAACCCAAAATTCTATTGAGCCTGTTTGTAAGGAGCTTTGTAAAGATCTTATAGTCAACATTATGAAGGCTTATTGGTCTGTAGGAGTTGATATTTTCCCTGTCTTTATCCTTTTTCAGAATGCTGACTACCACTGCTGTATGAAAGGAGGCGGAGGGACATCCCCCTTTAAACGGTGATTAGCCACTTTTAGGAGTTGTATGTTGAGAGTTGGGCAAACCTTTTATATAATTCTACCGGCAATCCATCCTCCCCATTCGCTTTACAGTTACCCATTGAGCCTATTGCCGTTTCTATTTCTTCAATGGTAAATTCTTCGAGTTTAGGGAGGGGATTGGTAGATTATCAAGGAAGCTTACAAATTGTTGAGGCAGTGTTTGTTTGTCTGTCTGATAAATCTTCTTATAATGCCTCAGAAAAGGTTCCACGATTTCCGCAGACCTAGTTAGTTGAGCTTTTGATTCCTCATCTCTGATATTTCCAATTCTATTTTAGACCTGCTTCTCTTTTGCCTGCCACACGTGTAATCTCCCTGTATAGTCGCTCTCTTCATACGTCTTTTGGAGATATGCCATACTTGCTGTGTCCCCTAATTGGTAGTAATATTCATGCATTTGTAATTTCACTTCCAGCAGCCCTTGTTTTGTTGCTAAATTTCTATCATTATTGTACTCTGTATTTGCCTGTGCAAGTCTTGCCTCAATCTCTAGCCTTTTTTCCTTTTTTGCCCTTTGTTGAGGGATTTCTTTCGATGTAATTATCCCTTGTAGTGTAGCCTTAAATTCATCCCACACTGTACTTATTGGGACGGTATCTGTATTGTTAACAAAGAAAGCACTCATTTAGTTAGCTACTTCTGTGCACGAGTTCTCGTTTTCTAAATTAATTTTATTAAAATACCATCTCTTGAGCGTTTTTTTCCAGCCCCCCTCCAGCCATTACCATTTTAACTAGTGCATGGTCTGAGAAGGCGTTCGAAATATGATTGTACAAATTAATAGTAGAGCCATGTGAGATCAGGAAAAAATCTATCCTGGAGGCCGAGGTGTATTTTGCCGAGAAGCATGAGAAGTCCTGTTTCCTGGGTTTTGGAGGCGCCATTGATCTTCCATGTCTAAGTCACTTTTACAGCTGGCCAAAGCAGTAGCCACCTAGAACTTATTTTGCTTACAAGCCTTCTTAGCAGAATCAACTGATGGATCCTGGAGAAAATGAAAATCGCCCACCCCATATATTAGGCCCAGGGATGCCAGATAGAGCCTTTTTAAGCTAAAGCAGGGGTAGAGAGTTATCGAGAACTGGTGCATAAATTGTAGCCAAAGCTAAATTTGACTGATAAAGTTTTCAGTGTGCAAGAACCCATCTGCCCCCTGGGTCCGACTATGTTTTTTGTTACATGAAATTGTCTGTGCACACCCCACATTTTCTGAAAAATTGAACCCAGCCCATTTCTGGAAGATCTTGCTCGCATCCAATGCATTCCGGAAATGGGTTTCTTGTGGAAAAATAGCATCAGGGTTGTAGCTTCTGAGCCAACTTTCTATTTCCTGGACCTTGTGCTTGTTATTCAGTCCATTGGCATTGAAAGAGAGTACAGTAAAATCTTCTCTACTTATTGTCGACTAGTACTAAAGCTAAGAATGGACCACTTTGCTAAATGGTTAAAGACCCTCCAATCAGATATCTTAGCGGCTGTCAAAGTTGCATTTAAGAAAGTACGTAAAGTGACTTGTGTTGTACATATAAAATCCAATTGGAATTTGTAACAGCTAGAAGTCTTAAGTAGATATAAAATATATTCAATACCTAAAACATCTAAAGTGACTAGTGCTGATGTAAATCAATGTTTTACAACACAAACCATAAACCTGTCACCCCCCCAGACTTGCTTAGCAGACACTGTATCCAAATAGATTCTTCTAAAGTGCTTATGCATTTCCTAAAAATGACCTGGATCTCCATAAGAGGTAAATAAAGTGCTTGCAATGTCTAAAGTAACCAGTGTGTTCATAAACCAATTCTGTGGGCATAGCCCGCAAGCCTTTACCTCCAGACTCGCTTTGCAGGCACTATTTGCAGGTCAGTCGTTCTAGGGTGCATATGTATTTCAAACAGTAGTACAAGCCTTTCTTATCAGCCCATCCCTAGTTGCTGGTTGCATCTGAAGTGCAACTACAGTATCTAGAGTGCCTAAAGTGTCTTGTGGTGTTTAAAGAAAATGCTTCAGAATAAATCTCATTACATGTAAGGATCTAGAGTACATGTAAGATGTATGTCTAAGACAAGTCTTCAATCCTTAGAGAGATTATTACACTCTTAACTGGATACCCTAGTGGTTAAGGTTGTGAAATACCTGTCAGAGTGCATATAGACTATGAGAAGTGCATAAGGTGACTTGTGCTGTACAAAGAGCATCTAGTAGACATCCATAGCAGATTGAGATCTAAAGTGGATACAAAGCACACAACGCATATACAGTATCTAAAATATGTAGAGTGGCTAGTGCTAACATAGATGAATACTGCAAACACAGACCGTACACGTTACCCCGTTACACTTAGCATAGCTGATAAACAGGTCTATGTAAAGTACGAAAAGTGCATAAAATGACTTGTGCTGTGCAAAGAACGTCCAATCGAAATCATAGCAGCTAGAAATCTAAAGGGCATACAAAATATATACAGTACTAGAGATATCTAAAGTGACTGGTGCTAACATAGATCGATACTTCAAACACAGACCATAAACAAATTACACCCCTGATTCGCTCAGCAGACACTGTATTCAAATATAGCCTTTTAAAGTGCATTTGTATATTTCAAAAAGCGACAAATGTCTCCTTATTCGCCTAACCCTTATTGTAATTGTCATTTCAAGATTCGGCCTATGCATCCTAAATTGTTTTATCCCACAGAAAAGTTTTGAGCACTCATACATAAAGTCTCTTTTTTGTCATTGCTTCACCCCCTCCACCTTCCTCCCTACCCCCAACCCCCGAAGGACGGGATTACCCACTATTCCCTCCGTTCACCCCTCTTTGCTGGATGCCATTTTGTTGCATCCCTATGTGCGCTTTGACTCTCCCTCTGTCAACCCTTAAACAAATGGCTGAGCTATTGAGCTATATTACTACCCCTTTCAGGACCCTCTTCAGGGCCCCGAGGTAAGCCTCACTCCCGCCAAGCTGACAAATCTGCAAGAAGCGATTGAGCATCGTGGGTATCTGCAAAATGTAAAATTTCTTTTTAGCCAGTACTTTGAGCTTTGAGTGCTGGACAATTGCTGCTTGAACCCTCCTCCCTTTGAATAGGTCAATTTCTTGACAGCAGAGGCTGCAGACATGTCTGAAAATATTTTGAACTGCAGAATTTCTGTGGTGGAGAAGGATCTTTTTGCTATAGCGGTGCTTAGTATTTTTTCCTTGACTCTACAGTCAGCAAAGTTCAGCAGTATTGTTTGTGGGAATCTAGCATTAGATTTTTTGGTACTGGGACACTATGGGCTCTGATCATTGTAAGATCCCCTTGTAGTTCCAGCATTACTTTCATTAGTAGTGATTCGGCCCACTCAACCACTTTTGTGCCATCACATCCTTACTGAATTCCCACTGGGCAGGGTTTTTAACATATGTTGTAATTTTCTAAGTCCTGGAGCTTTAGCTCCATCTGAGTTTTGCTTTGTTCAGAGCTTGCACGTCTTGCTGCATGACCGATAGTTAGTCACCTGGATCGGAGGTGCGATTTTTGGCCTCTTCTAGTCTCTTCGGGGCACTGGACATGTTTTCTTCCAATTTGGCCAATCTTTCATGCAACTGCACGATGTCCAATGCCTGGGATTTTTTTAAAGCCCTTATATCATTCAATATACTTAAAAGCATTATTTTAATTGATGCTTCCCCACTCACCCCCCTTTGGAGTTTTTTTCACTGATGGGCTCTCGGTACTTTCTACACTCCCGTTGGCTGTAGCCCATGAGAGATTCTATAATTGCTGAGTGCTTTGGGGGGGAAGGGGTACAGCTGTATAGTCATTTCGTAAGTGGTTGGTCATATCATGCGACTGTGTCGATCCAATTTCCTCCTCAGCATTGGTTTGCATGGAGACCTGGGTCCTGATTGCGATCTGGTTCTTTTGGTGCTTATGGGAATGAGAATATTGCCTGGGACTAAGCAAGGCTTCGTCATTTGCACTCTGTACCTCCCTATCTGTGTTATGGTCTGTGCTACTCTGTGTCCCCGTTCGTCAATCTGGTGGATGGCTGTGCGCACCTCTCTCTATTTCCACATCTGATATGCGCTCATGATCATCTGAGGGGTCTTTTGACTCATCTTGTTCAGATTGCTTCTCCCTTCCAGCTAATGCTTTACCCTTCAGCTCTATCATCTGACCTCTTGGTACCCCTCTTGGAGCAGGGGAGGGTGTAGTTGACTGGCCCGACATCTCTGGAATCTCCATTTTCCCTTGCTTTAGACTGTTTGGGGCGCATCTTTTCTAAAACCCTCCATGTAAAAAGGGAGTGGCAGAAAGAGGTAACACGTCAACGGCTTATCTTTATACTCTGCACACAGCACAGTTAGAGGACAAAGTACACGGTGTCTCGCAACCAGTTGTATAGAGTAGGTCTCTCTACGCGTACCTGCACATGCAAGTGTATAAAGCCAGGCAGAGGTCTTGAGACCCACCTAGAGAAAAGTTAAATTCACAGGCCCAATTACTGATTTCTCCTGCTTTCTGCTTTCTGCTGCTTGCGTTGCGCTTTAATGTTAGGGGCCAACAGAGAGTTGGGTAGCATACTGCTGACTGCTATATTGCCTGGAAAGATCGTCTGTAAGTTTTGCCCCCTCCCCCTTGGTTTTCCTCCCGCACAGTCTCCTTCAGCTTACAGCCCCTTATAGAGGGAGAGGGGGGCAGGAAACCACCACAAGCAGCCGTGGGCTGCTGCCATTATCACCGATATCCTCCTTGCCTTCGCCTTTACCTTCACTTTCGTCCTTAGCCGCAGTTTACCTCGAGCCCTGTAAGGGTGGCCACCGCGGCTAACATTTATGAGGGGATGAGTCCAGAGTGCAGAGTGCTTCTCAGCTCGGCTCGGCTTGGTATAGAAGTTCCGACTGGCACCCATCAGCCATCAGCCATCCACGCTCAGCTCAGCGTTCAAGAAGCAGGAAGTGGGCGGAACATGAGAGGAGCCCGCTAGCGCTAGCAGCTACGTGTGTGGGTCACCGCCATATCCTGGTTCATTGTATTGACAGTTTCAAGCAAATGCACCTCTGTCATTGACTGTTCCTTTTTCACCAAGGTTGAGTGGCCTACATACACTGTTTTGGAAGGACATTGAATTTCCGAGCTTTGGAGCACCACAGTCTCGTCAAGGGATTGCAGCACTGAGAGCTGAACTGTTACAACGTGTCATTGAGGAAGGTGGCTTTGATCTGATTAGGGATGTGAACTGAACTTTGAACTGTAAATAATTGTTGAAGAATATAATCTAGGCCTAAGTGGAAAAAGAATAACTTAGTGGTTTCATCTTAGCAGAAGAAAAAAGAGGGCTATGAAAAGTCTTCCAAGCAGTGTAAATATTGTAAAACAGAGAAATTTTGAAAAGAACTTTCCGAGAATTCAAAAAGTTGCCTGAAAGACTTTGTCATACGTGGTGAGAGGCGGAGAAAAGCTTCTGTAGTAAGTAGCACAGCAAACGAAGTGCAGTTTGGCAAGTTGAGATACTCTGTGTGTTGAACCTCTTTCAAACTGTGATCTGAGCTACTTAAAGATGGAGCCTGGAACTTTGAATTGTAGGCACAAATGTATTATAGGTACACTCCTTATAGGGCCAGTTATAGTAATAGCTGTAGTCAATAAAGAATCCATTTTGAGTTATTCCGAAAGCAAAGAACATGGGTTGGGGGTACAAGGGACACCCACACCTACCAATGCTGCTTCAAAAGAGAATACACTAGGATCAGAGAAATGCTTAATAGAGCAAACTAGACCTATCTAAGGGTGATTATATACTGAATGATTATGCTAAGCAGTTGTATGAGTATGTTGACACTATGGAAGTGAGAGATTGTTATGTGTGCATGCAATTGCCAGCCTCAGTAGAGGAGGAAATCTGCTATCATCACTTACCCTTGACTTAATGCATTCGGTGTAGTTTGCTCCTTAGTATGTTTTATTGAAAAGGCCATTATGAGTACTACTTTTCAAATTATGATGCGGTACTTTCAGAAATGGCCCGTATACAAACATCTGAGCAAATACGATTATTACAAGCAAATAGAAAGAATGGTAAATTATTTCTCACCTACAGTAGCATTACATACTGCTTATTCGCACAGACATATTCTAACATGCATACAAACAGATGTAGGGATTAGTTGTTAGTACTGACAACAAGTTAAAGAACTCTGAGAGGACCAAGGAGGAGTTAGCTCACAAGGCTAAGGGAAGCTCTGGTCCTACCACTTTAGATTGGGAGCAACAAGGAAAGCTTTGAATACGTCAAGTTGCAAGTAGGTATGATACTGCATTTATGGGACAGAGTGTGTGTGATCATATCTTCTCAATAAATGGTCCATTGAAGACATTTTTGCAAGGGTCAGTCCGAATGGTACCAGGAGTGTATTTTGTGTGTGGAAAGGATGCTTATGTTTGGTTGCCGAGCAAATGGTATGGAACATGATATTTTGCAGTTGTGTTTCAAAAATATACCGGGGCAGATTTACAAGTCATTTGCGCCTCTTTTATGCCGTCGTTGCGTCACTTTTGTGACGCAACGGCAGCGCAAAACCAGTGCCATGCTGCGGGGTATTTACAACGTGACGCATCTGGGAAATACGTCACGTTGTAAAGCCCTGCGCCAGAAGTAGGCGTTCCTGCGCAGGGGCACGTTCCGTCGCAGGAACACCTCTTAAAAGTAGCCGAGTGAAATCTACAAGATTTCACTCGGTCATTTTTGAGCCCATGCTGTGTCAAAACCCTGCGCCTGCTTGAAGCAGGCTTAAGGATTGACGCAGCATTGTGAAGCTAGGGCACCCCAGAGCCTTGCTGGAGCTGTGTTGTGCTTGCGACTCGACTCCAGCAATGTGCTGCCTTTACGGCACAGATGCGTCATGCATCTGTCCGTTTTTTGCCCCATGGTGCACCGCATTGTAAATGCGGTGCATCCATTGTGGCGGAGCCATGACGCACAATAACTGGCACATCCCTGCTGATATGCAGGGATGCCTCAGTTATTGTAAATCTGCCCCACCATGTGGAGGATTTGAACGAGTTTGGAAAGGAAGTTGAACAGTAGGGAAAAATGTGGATGGAGTGCAGTAGAGGTTGTAGGAGATATATTTGGAGTGATAATATCTCGTTTAGGAGTGGTGTTGAATGACGTCAAGATCAGAAGGCTGTCTACAACAGTGGACAAGTGTCTGTTAGCACGGCTCAGTCCTTGTTACTCCTGGTTGGGGAGATGGTCTGGATAAGGGCAATGGTGATGTAGAACCATCTTGCATGGATGTATTACTGGCAAAAGAAGGTGGAGTCTGTTGAACTCTGAAGGTCCAAGAGCATTGTAATTATATCCCTGATAGGATTAAATATCTGAGGGGCTATATTAATAACATCACTGATATACATTGTGAAATACAAGACTTAGCAGCTAATGGAGTTTGGGATAAGGTTGGAAAGGGATTTAGCACAGTTGGAAAATGGTTTGCAAATTTGGGAAGTGGAATATTTGGATATATCTTGAAGCCAATATTGATTGTTATAATCTGTATCATTATCTTGATGGGGATGATAAGAGCTTACAAGTGGCACAACGCAAGGCAGTTGGAGAACTCCTTAAAGGAAAGAAAGAGAAGAGTGGAAAGACAGTCATTATGAGAATTGTAAGTGAATGGAGGAGTTCAGACAGAGAAGACTAGCTACAACATATGTTTAAATTGGTCTACTCTGCAGGGATGTTGAAAAGGTTTTATTATGACTCAATATCAAAAGAGGGGGGAACTGATGAAGTGGAAATCTCAATTACAATTAAATCATTGGGGTGCATTAGAATCAGGTGTAGAACGCATCCACATATAATCATGCAGATTGTGTTAACATGAGGTGTTGGAATTGTGAAACATATTAACGCAATTATGTGACATGCTTTAGTTGATGGGTAAATGTCATGGAGAATTAACTCAGGAAATAAATGTAACTAGCTAAAAATGTTAACGTGTGATACTTGTGCTGTAAAACTGACACTATTCTCTTATTAAAAGTGCATAACAAATAATATTTTCTAATTAGTAGGTAAATGTATTAATTGAAATGCTAATAATGGTGATGCAAATAGTATTGCAGATAGAGACACATCCTATGTTGGCCGAAGTCATAGGCCTGAAATACAAGTCCCTGGAAACTCTTGTTTTAGAATTAATAGTTCAATTTCATGTGCATTGCAGATTCTGTTCTTTCTCACGTTTTCATTGCAGGTGAATACATTCTTTAGGAATAGTAATATCTGTTTTAACGAGCTAGGCAATGAGAGAAGAAGTTACAATTGCATGGGTTGGAGGTGATAACGACAGAGGCAGTTTCACATGGGAGAAGGCATAGGAACCAAGGACAACTTGCTGCAATGAAGGCTCATGGAGAACATCGTGGAAAAATACATCTCGAACTGCACCCACAGTGGATGGCGTGATGTGAAGTGCATAGTGGGAAATATCACCTGTGGATAACTGTTTGTTGCAATTAGGGAAAGGGCTCGACTTCTTTCTTGCCTTTATAGAGAAAACATCCCAGAACAAGCTCCTTCCATTAATAGTGGCTTTATGCTACTTGACACATTGATGGTAGAAAGACTTCTTAGGAATAATCCACACACTGACACCCTTTTTCTTCCTTCAATTGAAAATTCTTATGGATGTTATGTTAGAGCTAGAGTAGGGACAGATTTATGCTTTATATTCATCAACCCTCTATCCAGGGAAATTTGGACTCATGCTTCTTGATTCTCTGTATCCTACTTCTTAAATTAATAGTCCTGTTCATGTTGCATCGTCGACAATAAATGCGTAGATTTGGCTTTGAGCTGATTCCATTAAACTTCCATACCCTTTTGTTGAGGTGTCTCTTTAACCCGTTACTTTTAACTTTGTAATAAATTAACTAACCTAACCTAGTTGTTCATGGACTATTATGCGGTAAGAAGAGTTGTTGTTTATTGGCTGTTAATTAACTATTTTCTCCCCTCTACACTTTCATGCTGCGAAAAAGAACGATCGGATTTGTGCATCTTAAACAGGTCTAGAAAAAATGGGCCCGGCCCTTTAAAACCTACTGCAACATTCCCAAAATTATGCAATTTGTGCAGCCGTATATTACATTTCATCCAGGTCTAATACTTTATTGTTGCATGCGGTTGTGTAGTAATCACCAGACTTTGTACATGACCTTGATTGGCTGATCACCGAGATACCTGGCGTAATGCTCCCCGCTTTGTGAACTGTGCAAGTTCCCGTACTCATGCAATAAACTCCTACTCCATCACACAACTTTTTCTAGATGGACTTACCTCTATTCTAAATATTTTCAGCACCTCTCTCATGATTATGTAAGTTATTTTGTGGTAAAATAAAAACAATATGAATAGCTTCTAATAATTGAACATATAAAAGGGTATTCAATTTATAAATCAATCATTAGTTTCAACCAATTTTCTATCATTACTTCAAATATAGTTTTGTATCTATCATCAGGGTGTTGGAGAAGTTAAATCAAACCAGTGAGAGGTATCGAGGGAATTACAACATGCCAGAAAAAGATTTACACCTTAACTATCAGTAGAGAGAGACTGAACTCCCATCTGAGAGAGTGAACTGACTTAGAGAAAGCATCCATACACTTTGAACAATCTAGTGGCTGCAACAGAACAAATCATTTGTGTTGGGTGACTGATTGTCTAAACATAATGACATGAATGTTCTGAGGATATACTTAGGAGCAGATTTATGAAGACAATACAGTGATGAAAAATCATGCAAACTGATGCAAACTAGTGCAAATCATGAGAAAGTATTCACTTTCCAGTGCAAAACCTTTCTTACACTGTTAAGTATCCTTTAAAGTAATGTAAATAGCGCTTTGCACTGCTGTACTTCAAGGGGAAATATCATGAATGGTTAATGGGCGTTCCTGTGCCATCCCCCATTTTTTTTTTATACAAAGCCATAGCTACTAAAACATAATATCAGAAATCATGTGATTTATCATTCATTTTCAAACATTGAAATTATTCTCCTCTGTACAGCACACAAGTGTTAATGTTTGTCTGGGCATCGTATTTTGTAGTGGAAGCAGACCCTTACAGTGCAAAAACAAGGGATAGACATCAAACAGTAAGATACAAGTCTGAGTGCATGGTGGTGGCTTCCTGTTCATGCAGACGGCCTGGGGAAGAGTGCTTAGTAGAAATGGGGGGTGCTGCTCCGTACACCTTGAACAACACTGTAAAGCAAGTTTTGCACTGTGTTAGCTTACAATGGAGGATAATTTACGAGCACTTCACTGGCTCTCTCACCTTTCTTCCAATTCATCGTGAAATGTCTTACTTCCAAGGCAATTACAACAAACAAATGATGGACGGAATGCTGACAATGCAGACATTCTCCCCCAGTCAAGAGATCTGGGTTAAATCCATCGTTCTTTTGCCCACTACGCCACCCCAGTTCAGACATGGCCATATGCAAATCAGTCTTGACCCTGTGCCTCATGGGAACAGTCCAGCCCGAACTGCCAAGCCATGTCTTCCCTGGACCGGAATCAAGCATCCTAGGACCGGTTTCTGGCTATCAGCCGTCATCAGCCAGGATAGCTTGACTCCAGTGGCGTAGTGAGCACGGGTCCCACGTCTGGGAATACCCATCCCACTTAGGGCGAAAAGCGTTACAACAAACAAATGATGGACGGAATGCTGACAATGCAGACATTCTCCCCCAGTCAAGAGATCTGGGTTAAATCCATCGTTCTTTTGCCCACTACGCCACCGGTCCTAGGATGCTTGATTCCGGTCCAGGGAAGACATGGCTTGGCAGTTCGGGCTGGACTGTTCCCATGAGGCACAGGGTCAAGACTGATTTGCATATGGCCATGTCTGAACTGGGGTGGCGTAGTGGGCAAAAGAACGATGGATTTAACCCAGATCTCTTGACTGGGGGAGAATGTCTGCATTGTCAGCATTCCGTCCATCATTTGTTGCCTTATTTACAAGGCAGTGTTAAGCAACTTAACGTGTCTTAATGCTGCCTTGTAAATAAATGCAAAAACAACAGTTGATGGACAGAATGCAGAACAATGTCATAAATTCACCCCAGTACAGAGATCTGGGCATAAATCCATCGTTTTTTTGCTCACCATGCCATTCCAGTTTGAACCCAGCCGTATGAAAATCAGTCTTGACTCTGTGCCTCATGGGAACAGTCCAGCCCGAACTGCCAAGCCAGGTCCTCCCTGGACTGAAACCAAGCATCCTAGGACCAGTTTTGGGGTTTCACCCCTCTTCAGCCAGGATAGCTTGATTCCAGTGGCATGGAGAGCACAGGACTCACGTCTGAGCATACTCGACCCACTCGGGGTGACAAATGCAAAAACAACAGTTGATGGACAGAATGCAGAATAATGTCATACATTCACCCCAGTACAGAGATCTGGGCCTAAATCCATCGTTTTTTTGCTCACCATGCCATTCCAGTTTGAACCCAGCCATAATCAAATCAGTCATGACCATGTGCCTCATGGGAACAGTCCAGGAAGATATGCCCAGACGTGGGTCCCGTGCTCACTACGCCACTGGAGTCAAGCTATCCTGGCTGAAGAGGGGTGAAACCCCGAAACCGGTCCTAGGATGCATGATTCAGGTTCAGGGAAGACATGGCTTGGCAGTTCGGGCTGGACTGTTCCCATGAGGCACAGGGTCAAGAGTGATTTGCATATGGCCATGTCTGAACTGGGGTAACAATGGATTAAACCCAGATCTGTGACTGGGGGTGAATGTTTAGCCAATGTGCAACATTCCGTCCATCATCTTGTGTGTTTTGCTACCTTGTAAATAAGGCACCCTTTCACGCTATACTTAGTGGGAAAGGGGAAGGAAATGGGTGTTGCAGTGGGTCTTCCTCTGCAACACCCATTGATCTTGACGCTGCCCCCTATTTACAAGGGTGGAGTAAATAGGAGGCCGTGCAAAAATTAAGACCAGGGAAAACCTGGTCTTAACCTGGCAAAACGAGGAGAAATGTTAAATTTCTCCTTGTGTTTGCTGTTTCCATGTGTGCTGCATTGTGCAGCACACATAGAAACAGCAAAACGGCATTGATTGTTTATGTGCAGGAAGGTGTCGCTTCCTGCACATAAACAATCATTTATACAAAATGACGTTTTGCAATTTCTATGTGTGCTGCATTAAGTTGGAAAACGCCATTTAAAGATTGTTTATGTGCAGGAAGGGAGGCCTTCCTGCACATAAACAATCCGACCCTCAACGCAGATACCCTTGCACTATGGCACAAGGGTGTCTTTGTTGGTGCTAAGCTGCTAATTTTAGTGCTAGCACAGGGGGAAATGCAGGGCTGCACCATATTGTTGTAAAGATGGTGCCGGCCTGCATTTCAGAAGTGTCAGAGTGCTGCGTTGAGCCAGGAAGGCAAATGCCGCACTCCGTCATTTGTTAGTAAATATGCCCCAACATTTCCCTTCCTACAGCTAATATCCTTGCTCCAGAGGTTACACCATTACCTTCCATCGCCTTGGACCCTAATCTTACATAGAATGTATTCAAACTCATGAATTTTTTGATATGTTGTACCGAGATTTAAAAGCAATCCTGTTTCCAAGAGGCTCATTTAGCCAGTCACTATTTGAAGTGTTCTGCTGCACTATGGAGGCAGGTGAACACAATGTAAATGAATGTAATAAATTAAAATAATTGAAGTACTCTTCAATTATGTTCCCTTGTTTGCCCAATTGAGATCTGAAATTGTAGCTCGGAATACATGAAAAGTCAGTCCCTTGAAAACCGCCCTGAGCAAATGCTTGTTCCGCTGTGATCTGCAAACATGTAAATTCTTCTGCGTGTGTTATATTTAGCTATTAGTTAGGGGCATATTTACAAACTTTAATGCAGTGCAGCGCATCAAGCCACCTTTCTGCGCTACGCTGCGTTAAAGGCAATGGCAGGAATGCAGCATATTTAATTCCGTAGCGCATTCCTGTCCTTCCCTTTCACTGGCACCTGACAACGTAGATCCCCTTGCCCCATGGTTTAAGGGTGCAGACAGGATTCTTTTTGTGCTGAAAAGGGCACCGTCCTGCACATAAACAATCCTCTGAGGCGATTTCCTCTTTTCATGGGGCTGGATATGCAGCATCCATAAGAATAGGAAAAAACGAGGAGAAATAAAGATATTTCTCCTTGTTACGCCTCATCTGGGGAAGCGTACCATTTTGACGCATTCCCAGGTCTACCAGTAATGGTATACCTGGGAATGCACCAAAATCCATGGGTGAATGCATTCGAACACCCACACTCCACCCATGGAATGACCCCCTGGGTTAAAGTAATGCAACGATTTGTGCTGCCTGGCGTTGCATTACTCTCAATTTATCAAGCCACACAGGGCAACGCAAAAGCAACGCAATTCAGTGACAAATCTGCCTCTTAATTTAATGTGAAGGAATTTTAGATTACATTTTTACTCAGATGAGAACAACGGGTAAACATTTTGTCTATCGTATAAATACGATCTTATTCATAGATTTTGCAGTGACCTACTCATCAAATAGTCCTGGCATAAACCTCCATTCTAGGAGTTAATCAGGAGTACTCCTGGCTTACTTCTGGAAATCAGGCATAAAATAGGACAACTGCAAATGGTGTCACTCCACCTCGCAGCAAAACCTTGGTGAATCCATCCATAGTTTGTGATTTGCAGCAATGCATGATTAAAACATGCTGATCCCTCCTTATCATTAATGGGCTTCAAAAGTGAAAGTGCCCCGTGGCTCAGATTTGCAAAATTTGAAGCAGACATAAATTCAAACACTGACTAACCATTCTCAGCACATAAAAGCCATGCTATTTAGAGAGTAAGTATGTCTTCTGACCTGCGCTTAAATGAAAAGTAAAAAGTGTCTTTCGAAATAGTTCATGTTATTAACCTTTTACTGGAGCTATTCAAAGTGGAGACTTCTATTCATGTCAATGCCAGTGAACTGTTTTCGCAACAAAGCAAACTATTGCTTGTAAATGCCATGGTGACAAGCCATACTTAAACACTTCAGGAGGACAGTCCGAGCAAATGGCCTGTTTTCTTTAACATTTTTGAAAAAATTAACCAAGCGGCATAGACTGATTTTTTAGTTCTTGTTTTGATAGGTTATTCAATGTTATGTCCTCAGAAATAAGGTCATTGAGCCACTTGTACTAATTTAGTTTGTTCACAGAGTTTTAATTAAGGCAAAAACTAAATGAGATTATAGTAGCCTGAATGTTTATAACATTTAATAGAAAGTTTCTATCAATAGGAAATTCAAAAAAAATTGTTAACATGTTTGTTTTTCCTATTTCAATAGCAGCGTCAATAAATATACATATCACTTAGTAATTTGATCATATTACATATTGCTATGCTTAGACTGAGAATTTGTGGTCCAGTTATTATATGCTCTGATCTTTAAATTATGAAAGAAGGTGGTTGTGAATCAACTTCACATTTACCTTCAAGTCTATCAATTGTTAGACACATCCAGTTAGGTGTTGGAACAGTATTCTATGAGCACCTTACACTGGCATCACCTTCATGTTGATCTCCTAGGAGGTCTCTGTCTTCTGTGATATAATTGATGCACAATTGTAAGATATTGCAAGTGGCCTTGATGTTTTACAGTTTTGTTTCATGTAGAACTTTCTTTCTATCCACTGATGATGAGGTCACCCCTTTGTATTCTTTATAGACTAGTGTGTTGCTTCAGCCTCAGTTTAGGCCTTGTTAGAATGGGTATGGCCTTCCACTGTGGCAGGTCACCTCGCTGAAATTGAAAGCTGTCAAATATTAATACAAAAACGCATTCTAAGCCAGATGTATTTAGAACAGGGCCTCTCCTTCACAGTTACCCATTTGTTGACATATGTTATTTTGTAGCAGGAAATTTTCCCAAAGATCATTGCTGGACAGACAGTTTGTAGACTATGTCTCTAGCTGAAGCAATCCCCAAAAATGTATTTAGTTTAAAATATTTTATTTTACTGTACCCAGTATTGTAGTTGTTCCTGTGTGTCCTACTGAAAGCAATTTCACAGTGCTTCTCTCTACCTAAATCCAACATGACTGAACTTTTCTTCAGCTGTGCAAAGCTCCTGTGCCCATCATAGAGGTGTGGCTAGGGAAATGAGCAACCCTTCTTCTGTGGTCACTCAAAACCTGGTCTGAGGGCAGCTCCTCATCCACTGGGATTGGTGGCTGGCTGACTAGATGGGCAAAAGAGAGGACAGTTCCAGGCGTCACATGGCTTGGTTAGGCATGGGAAAAAAGACTGCCATTTTACATGCACACGTTTCTTAAGTTGCCTTCTTTTCTGTACAATGACTTTTGACACACATTTTCTTGCGTGACAGTGCAAGATTAGTTTCTCTAAAACTACAGTGCCTACATTTCCACTTCATATGTACACTATCACAATCCAAAAAACATTTAGTACAAGGCCTAAATGTACATTGCGCAAATGTTGATGTTTGTTATTAATCCATAAGGTGACATAACTATTGCAAGAGGATAAACAATATCAGCTCATCTGAAGCCTCGACACGGAAGCGTGACTATCCTTATTAGATATATGCACAGACATTTCCATGTTTATATCTGAGGACCACTCTGCTGTCACTGTGAGGTAGCGTTATCAAAGTCTCAGCACAGCTGACTCATGTTTACCCTCTGTGAGGAGGGATTTGTCATGCGTGCTCTGTTCTTCTTTGCCCATGTACAAGGGGTGGAACCAAGCCCGTATATTAAGGGCCCAGACATTACGAATGTGCTTCGCATTCAGTGTATGCCTAGTCTCCACATTTGTCCACACTTACCTGATTCCTGCTCCTCCCTTATGATTCAGACATGCTAGAGAAATCCCACTTCGGGTGTCCGAGTGCTTCGCTTCCAGTCTTTTGTTTCAGTTTCCCTTTCTCCTTCTGGGCTACTGACGGCTCCTCAGTGTGCGTGGCAGTTCGAGTTCTCCTCTGCTGCACCTTGTCATTCCTGCATGGGGAACTTCTCGCATTGTATCCTGTGACAAACGAGAGGAAAAGGCAGATATTCCTAAACAATCCATGTTACATAAGAGATGGTAACAATGTTTATGCAATGGTTGGTAATGCATATATTAAATACTTATCTGATGTACGCCTTCCACGATGAGTGGATATTCTGCTTCAGTTACTGGTACATCTGACTGGCAGAAAAGACAAGAGTATATATTACTAGTATCCTGAGGTTACAAGGTGCTAATTAATTATATCGCTTAGCCCTGCACCTTTTTTGTGTATTCTTATCCAATATGGGAGAATATGTTTTATGTTTTTTTCATAGTTTATATTGGATGCGAGTTTTTGGGCTTAAGAGGATAGTTCATAACATAATTTGAGGTTAGTTACACTTTTTATTAGTACATTTCAAAAGGCGTTTACATAGAACACTTGGTCTAAACAACCTATACTCTTCCTTTTACTTTCTCTAGTTACAACAAGACTGTTTTTTCTATTCTCAGCCTTTCTGTACCTAACTACAAAAGGAAGAGGGACTTTAATCAGGTAGACATACTTACAGAGGAATACAAAAGTATAGATAACATTCCCTGGTGTAATTATAAACTAACTCATGTGTTTTATCTTCTGTTCAGGAAGTACAAACCACCTGCCCCATCCAAACACTGTGAGAGATGTCCAACTGTGACACATCTCCTTTTCACTTTCCTTGTTTTGTTTTCCCTTCTTCCCCCATCCCACAATTGTTAGCTTTGACATTGTTGAGCTGGCTCTGGTGGGTGTTGGAAGTTGGGTCCCAGCATAGGATCTTGCATCTCTCTTCTGCGGAAACACCAGGTCAGCCCCACAGGATGTCCAACTTGTGACCAAGACTGGGGCCTGACCACATTCACCCACAGGGAATGGGGAGTTAGATCATCCAGTATGGGATTTTGGCAGATCAACAGCCAGAGGCAACTAGGTTTCATAGCGCATAGTAGGAGTACACTATACACAGTACTTACATGCCAGCATTTATACACTGTTTTAGCACAATGGTGGAATTGTTTATCTTTTTCACTGTTCTCATACTGGTAATCACTTTTATCTGCTTCTGTTTATTAATCATTGTAGCGGATATATTCTACACAAGAATCACAATGTTTCACTTTATATTGGAATGCCTCCTTCTGTAAATATTGAGATGCCTCCTTGTGTATTTCTTTTGTATCTCTCTGGGTATCCACATCTGACTGAGCATAAAGGGTCTAGATCTGTTACCACAATCCCTTGAGGAGTCAGGGTTGTCCTGTTCTGAGGTTGCTCAATCCATTTTTACCCTCTTAGGTTTAGGGGTACTTCTGGTGCCACTGTGAGCTAGCAGGGCTACAGGCCAACATATCCTGAGGGGGTGCATACAATCAGTCCGGCACCATCCAAACATTTATGTTGTCCAACAAACAAACAGTTCCTACTGAGAAAGTGGAAACTGTACTACACGGCACCGTTCTCTAGTTCTCTTTTGCATGCCAAAAGACCCTACTCACCTCGTAACCAAAAACCTCCATGGTAGTAGGGACTAAACTACTCAGCTGAGTAGGCAACCTCTATGTATGTCAGCCGGATGAACACCTCGCAGTCGGCACAATGCTCAAAGTGTCCTCCTCTCGATAGTCTCAACTGCTGTTTGCCGCAATGGCACATTCAATTGAAAAGATCAAGGGCCTCATGTAGGTAAATAAATTTTACCGGTTCTAAAATACCGAGCCGTACCGAATCGGTAAATTAGAATCGGTAAGTTATATGTAGGTAAAAATTCGGTAACAGTTACCGATTCTGTAACATTCGGTAATCACGAATCGGAATTCACCGAATCGGTAAATACCGAGGTGGTATTTACCGAATCGGAAAATACCGAGGTGGAAGTTACCGATTCGCAAAATACCGAGGTGGTAGTTACCGAATCGGAAAATACCGATTCGGTATGTACGGAGTCGGTAAAGAAAATCACATGACTTGACGAAACAGCGAATCCAGTGCAACGACAGCCCACCCAACCAGGAACTGCCCACACCCAGGCAGGTGTACTCAATTAGCCGAAGTGGCCACACCCAGGCAGGTGTACATAATTAGCCGACCCTGGAGAGGCTTGGAGTGCAGAGGAGAGGCAGGGAGCAGTTGCATGTGCGAGCGGGTAAACGAACAGCATGTCCAGCCAGAGAACACAGAAAGACGGAGGGGAAAGGAGGAGGAAGCTGAAATTTAGCCCCAAGGAACTCCAGGTGCTGGTGGAGGAGGTCGTGAAGCAGCACCAGAAGCTGTTCGGCAGGCAATCCCTGCAAGTGCCTGAGGTGGAAAAGCGCAACATATGGCTGGCCATCCAGGCGCAGGTCAATGCTGTGGGAGTGACCCACAGGGACATTGAGGTCCTCAAAAAGCGCTGGTATGACCTGAGGATTGTAACCAAGAGGAAGATGGGCGACATCCAGAAGGAGGCCAGCCAGACCGGAGGTGGAACCAACAGGGCACCTGCCCTCACCGAACTGGAGGAGCTGGTGGCGGCCACAATCGAGCAAGAGAGCGTCGTGGGACTTGGGGACGCCGACAGTTCTGCCAGAGCCGCAACACACCAAGGTAAGACGAAAGCACAGCAATGTATCCCCCCCTACCCCATCCCACATCCCCCAAATGTGAAACGAGAATCACACTGCAGTCCACACGTGTCAGTGCAGACAGGCAATGCATTTCGGGAGATGTAGTCAGGGCAACACTAACCATGACGTAAATGTTACAGGGCAACAAGGCATGTCACGCACTCGAGGCACAAGGAGACAGGGGACATGTTGGAATGTGAAATTATTTATTGTGCCGCTTGCAATGCAGCCCTTCGGGGACACTGAGCCAATGTTGTATTTCTGTCCACAGATGTGACATCATGCAGGACAGGGCATGCTGCAGGAGAGACGGCACACCGGCAACATCAAACACCTCCAGCCAGCACAAGTACAGACCGGGGAGCAGGCCCACTGGCAGCCGCACCACCAACACAGCCAGCCTCGCCGCACACAGAGCCAGCATCACCTCACCGTGAGCCAGCATCACCTCACCGTGAGCCAGCATCACCACCACCAGAGCCAGCCTCGCCACTCATGTTCGATTCACCGGCCACATCTCCGCTTGCATGCGTGAGACAGAGGAGGCGTCCAGCAGCCAAGCTACGAGCCTTAGACACCTCGTCAGATGACAGCATGGGCCCTGAAGACCGCACCGGGCCCCAGGAAGGGAGCCATGCCACTGTGCCCCACACCTCACAGGCAGCACAGACGGAAACAAGAGATCGCCGCAGGTCGCGTGTCCAGAGTCCACCAGCACCCACTGACGGCCATGGTGTCTTCTTGGGGCTCGAGGGCCAAATGTTAAAGCAACAGCGCCTGCAATCAAAGGCAGTCATGTCAGTCCAGAGGCACATGCGGGTGATGAAGACAAGCATAGTCAACATGAACACAAACATTGGCGGCATGGCTGCGGGCATTCGGGACATCTCCCAGTCTATCCAGCAGTTGTGCAGCAAATTAGATGCTGACATCGAAGCACGGCGCCGGGAACGCCAGAGAAGGGACACTACCAGCAGGGCACTCAACCGTCTGGCAACTGCCACTTCCCTACTGTGCCGGCGCTCTGTGACGATGCAGGAGGGCCTAACACAGTGCTGCAGCGACCTGTCTCGGGGGATGGTGCAGGTGACAAGTGCACTAGGGGTGCTATTGACGAGTCAGGCGTCGACAACTGCTGCAGGGGATCCTGCGGAGAGCATCGACACCACCAGCAGCATCACACCCCCCGTCCCAGAAACACGCAGGAGCAGCAGGCGGCTTGGGGTTGGCTCTAGTGAGGATGCACAGGCCGTGCAATCCACCACTGCAGCGCGTATGCGCAAACAGTGATGTCGCCCTGCCTAGCCACTTCACAATGGGTGACGTAACCCTGGACATACTCCTTGTATAGATGATATATTGCCAGATTGGCCTGATCATGTGTTCATGGCGTGGTGCCACATTAAACTACGTCATGACTGCTCACAACTCGCTGTGTCCCCTTACTTACTCAGAAATAGTTGGATGTGATCTCTGCCCGTCTCTCTCTCCCATCGATTGCAGTTGGCACTCTAGCTGCGTTGCCCTCTGGCTGGCCTGACTCATCCTCGTTGTCCTCAAAATATGTTAGTTCCACATCTGTCCCTTTTTTCGTGGCAAGGTTGTGCAGCATTGCACAAGTGGCAATAATCTTGCAGCAGGTGATGGGTTTGTACTGGCGTGCGCCTCCGCTCTTGTGCAGGCAGCGGAACCTGCTCTTCAGTAGTCCAAACGTGCGCTCCACCACATTGCGTGTTGTTTTGTGTGCCACGTTGTATCGTCTCTCACTCTGGGTTGCTGGGTGTAGGTAGGGAGTGAGGATGAATGACCGGCATGCATATGCACTGTCGCCTGGATGGGTGAAAGGGAACCATCAGTAACATGCCTCTATACACTATGATTTGCATGTTTCAAGGGGCGTCACTGTTACTTACCTAGCAGGTATCCCTCTCCGAATTCTCCGGCACACAGTCGTGTGTATATCCCACTATTCTGGAAGATGTAAGAGTCGTGGGTGCTCCCAGGAAACTTCGCTACAATATCTGTGATGATGTTCCCTGCATCACAGATCACCTGCACGTTGATGGAGTGGGTGGACTTCCTGTTCCTGTAGATGTGCTCTGTATCAGCTGGTGGACAGATTGGGATGTGGGTACCATCAATACAGCCGAGGACATGGGGGAACTGTGCCATGTGATAAAAGTCAGTTTTTGTTTTCTGCAGTGCAGCCTGTGTGTTCGGGAAGCTTATGTAGTGGTGCATTCTCTGCATCATGGCATCCAGGAACTTCCTGAAGAAACGGGACAGGCAACTCTGGGATACCCCACCCACCGCAGCTATCACCACCTGATAACTGCCGGATGCCAACAGATGTAGGCTGCAGAGCACCTGCACATGTGGGGGTATGGTGTGCGCCCTTCTAACTGGCTGGTCCAGGAGTGGGTGTAGGTCCCTGATTAAGTCCATGATGGTTTCGGGGTCTAGCCTGTACCTCTCATGTATCTCTGCATCAGTCAGCTGGAATAGTGTGATGCGCTGTCTGTAGATTTGTTCCTCCCGTCGCCACACCCTCAGTCCTGCTGCCTGTAGACGTAGGCGCCTTGCAATGACGTACATAGCGGCCATGTTGTCCACGCTGTTGCATTTTGGGTTTGCTTTTATCCATTGTTGATGGTTACCACCTGCTTTTAATCCGTGTTAATTACCGACTCTTAATTACCGATTTTACTGGATTTCTTAATTACCGACTGCTCCTACATGTCATTTTAAAATTTTACCACTTCATATTTACCACTTCATGTTTACCGATTCGTTAATTCTGTATTCGGTAAATATGAATCGGTATTTTAGAATTCGGTAACTATGAATCGGTAATTACCGCCTCATATTTACCGAAAAGTGGTTTTTGGACTCCTACATCTCACTTGTCTGTATACCGGTCGGTAACGGCATATTTACCGAAAATCGGCCGTTACCGACCGGTATTTCGCTACCTACATGAGGCCCCAAGTGAGGGAAGAGAAGGATGCAAGGGAACAGTTGGAAGGGAGATCTGGAAAATAAATACATTTGATAAGCACCTTTCCTTTAACATCTACTCTAGAAACACAATATAACAAATACTCTGTAATGACCATATATTGCCCACACCTGAAAATGAAAAACACTTCTGATAATATATAGAGATTCTAAGCTATGAGCGTTGAGTGAGATTACTCTAAAGAAAGAAACATAGTTCATTCTATAGCTTCCACTTAGATAAATATGAATTGTCTATACATTCATTATGAACACAGTGCCTACCCTATGGTTCTTCCACTTCTTGTTGCAGAGGTTTTCTTACTGCACTCTTCTTATCTTGTTAAGTGATCAAAAACAACAAACTTTCAAGGTCAGTTCAACAGGGATTTGATAAGTCTCAAACATCCGCTGTATGCATCTCAGGCACTACATTTTTGTTAACGATTTTCTATTTATGCATTTTTCCACTAACTAATGACTTATGTTTTTTTTCTGCCAAGTCCAGTCTTTCCACCAGCTAGTTATCACACCAGCTCAATATCACACA
This sequence comes from Triturus cristatus, assembly GCF_964204655.1. NCBI lineage: Eukaryota > Metazoa > Chordata > Amphibia > Caudata > Salamandridae > Triturus > Triturus cristatus. The sequence goes on along the minus strand of NC_140591.1, from coordinate 535,658,167 downwards.
GCAATTTTCTTAGCAGGTGAACTGAAATGCGGAGGCTTAGGGGAAACAGCAGTACTGCTCATGTGCCTGGAGCCCACCAGCCACAAGAGAAGCTTTTACTGTCCTAACTTCAAGATTGGCAGCTGGTGTAGCAAACAAAAGTGCACTCTTACCACACCACAACTCTGCAGCTGCCGACCTCGGATGTGATGAGGAAATGACCACTTAGACTGCCACAAGCACGCAGCAGAAATGGACAGTCAAGATCTTCCAATTCTTCCACTGACTGGAAATAACATGTACGTTAGGCGGGGCTGCATTCAATAGCCTTGCCCTGCCTAACGTGATTATTGAATTACATGCAGGTTGTGCTCTCCTGTAGTGGCACCATGCCTCATGGGGACTGTAGTCCAAAAACCCGACTGGCACCAATGCATAGGTGTACTGGCTCTGATCACCTTACTGCATGCCCCCACAATGAAAGTACAATGTTTTAAATAGAAAGATGCTGTTTTAAATGAACAAGTGTAAATGAATAAGTACAATGTTTTACATAGCAGGACCAATGGAGGTCTGCACAGCAAATAGAAGCATGTGTTCATAGGGGTTCCGCAGCATGCAGGGGTAGGGATGCAGAAAGCCTTCCAGCCCATCAAGAAATGCAAAGGCACCTGACCTAATACAAGGTGGCCCCAAGCGAGTATATGGGACGGTTGTTCCTGTTATGAGACTGAAATGAAATGAAATTATTTTATTGATTGATTTGGACCTCGTTCAGCGATCAACAATATAAAATATGAACGAAATCAGTACGGTATTTAAAAATATTGGTTCATATACATAACTTCTTTAATACAATGGTAAAAATAATTTATGCAAGTTATAACATACAAATCCATTTAGAGGTGATTCAGCTTACATTCTCGAATACACAGAATAGGTTAAACCATTCTCCCACTTCTAATGTCCAGACTTTTAAAGTACACACAGGACAATGGCACACACAAAGATTTTGTGTTCAGTGCAAGCTGATATGCTAACTTCAAAACATTTACACACACTTGTAAATACAGCAAATCTGGTGATCTGCGTAATTGTATATACCAAACTCAGACCACAGGTTAGGTTTAATTTTAATGGAACATGAGGGTCTAGCATCTGCACACACTAGGGTGGCGGCTAGGCTTTCATTATTGCAGCACCTCTACTGGTGGACAGGTCTCTTTAAACAAACCAAGGACTTTGTCCTCAAATGCTACATCTGCCACCAGATGAAGTGTTCCACCATGGCATGTCCACCACAGACATATTTACTGATTTATTAAAAGCCTCTGGCTTGTGTTTACCTGGACCATCGTGGCCCTTCGTCATCAGATGGGTCTTACAAGTACATATTGGTTTCAGTGAACTTCTGCTCTTGATTCCTATGGGTATGGCCACAGTGGTTGGCTGATGCCTGAACTGTTATAAAGGATCTGCAAGTCTTCATCAGGACATATGCTGTTGGCACACTCCATTCTGATCAAGGTCTGGCGTTTGCCTTAAGGCATTACAAAGATACCATGGAAAGTTTTGATGTGACCCTGGGGTATTCCTCCCTGTATATTCCCAAGGGAAATTTGGTTGTGTAGAGAAAAAACAGTACTTAAAGCAGTCTTTAACAGATAGGATAGTAGGCTCAGGTTGCAGTTGTGTCCATAATTTATATGGGATCAAGAGGGTATTGAAAAATCTGCCTAAAAAATCCCAGGGTGGTCGGCTCCCTATGAGATCCTGTTTGGGGTTAAAATGTGGGACCCAGACCTCAACAGTTCCAGCACAGTGGTGACTGAAACACCATTTACCATAAACAAATGTTTGGCTGTTTTATAGGAACGATACAGCTCCCAGGACGAACAAAGCAATGTCAAAGTAAAATGCATCACCACTTGTAAAGTAAAAGAAGTGCCATCAGCTCCCGGGTGGATCCCAAAGTTTGGGGATCTGGGCAGGGAAAAAATAGCGGACCAAAAAATATTTGGGCCATCCGACAGAGAGCCTGTACTTGTCCTGGCTGTAGAAAGCAACAGAACTGGTCTTCTATCACCTCTTGCTGACTGCTGGATTTGTCTCCATTGACTTGATCAAACCACACTATGTGGCCAATCCAACAGTAAGCTGCGTGGGCTATTGAATAGTTAGATGCCTCTTCTCACTACCATAAGGGAAGTTCCAATGGAATTAAGCCTTCTCTCCTCAGCGGGAGATAGTAATAAACAACAATGAAGTTTCTCTTCCACCTGCTACATCGACAAATACCATACAATCAACTTGTACTGAAACACAGATTTCAATTTGGAATCCTGACCAAATGTTGTTTTTGTCAACATATCACAGATTGAGTAATCTCCCAGTTCTACAGAACCTTCAGAACTGCCAAAAATAGATCGGCCTGCCTCTGGCGTCTTCATGAACTTTGATTACTTTTGTTCAGATTTATCTGATCCACCAGCACCTCCTCCATTACCTTTTTAGATGAGACTGCGTGCTTTCTATTTTTGGCTGTAGAGATATATTTTGTTCTTCCATGGCTACACCTTTGGATTACAATATTGTTGATTTTCCTAGTCCTTTGGAATGGTTTTGTGACAGTCTTTTTCTTGCTTCTGAACAGACACTATCTCCCAGAATGCTCTGACACACAACTGATGAACTTGGTTCTAAAACCACATTCTTCATAACACAAAGAGACATTTCCCTGATGAACATTTCAGCCTTTCCAGCTCTTGATAGGATTGTTTCAGATAGGGTATTGATTGATGTCTATGGTTCTACAGAACCTTTACAAATTCCATATTTGTTCAACTTATCATTGAGTGACATTATTAGTACTGTCTCTGATGATTGGGATAGTGATACAGTGCATGAAATGTAAAAAGATCTGGAGCATTCTACTTCTTTCTTCTGATGAACTGTATAAAGGTACATCTAGCTATGATGAAATATTTAGTTTTCAACATTTTGGTCATCATTTCTTGCATAAAGCAGATTCTCCATGTGCTGTCTTTAATACACACAAAGGAAACATTTCCCTACACCACCACGGGGCAGCTCAAAAACACTTCCACATAAGTGTACTTATTTTTCTGTTTATGATATCAATGATGATATTTTGATCTTTGGCTCTACCATGAGAGTACATGATGAGAGAGTTCATGTTTTATTATTCTAATCAGTCAATGGTGACAATCTTGAAGGGCATTTCTGTGGTCAAATGCAGCAAGGATGATATTTTGCTCTTTGGCTCTACCAAGAGAGTGCATGATGAGAGAGTTCATGAGGAAATTTCAGAATGCTGGTCTAGCCCTATAAGTGAGAAAATGTTTGTTTGGAATGAATGAGGTGAATTATTTGGGATATTAAAAACTCTGGTGATAGTGTTCACCTCGAAAAGAATTGACAGACACAATCATGTAAATGAAAACTTGTGTGTCTGGAATAACTATTATCAGTTCTTATCATGGTTGAGTATTACAGTAACTTTGTGAAAGATGTTGCAAGCAAAACGTACAACATGAGGAAACTGTTAAAGAGGAAAGTAGAGTTTAGGTGGGGGAGTGCATGGATAGAAGAGTTTCATTGGATGATAGAGGAATTGAGTTGTGCCCTGTGTCTTTAAGCATATGATCTTAAGTGTGACACCAAAGTGGTCTGTGATGCCAGTGTGAAGAATTTAGGTGGCTCTTCTCATACAAGTGTTGTGTGGCCAGGAGAAAATCATTGGTTGTATCTTGGAAGCATTAAGAGATGCTGAATGTAATTATTCAGTCTTAGAAAGAGGATCACATGCAGTGTACTGGGCGATTTAAAGATTTTTAGGGGGGGTGAAAATCACTGTTCAAACAGACCATGAACTGTTAGTTGAGGTTTTCATGAGGAAAGGTCTTGATTGCATCTCATCTCGCATACGTAGATGGGTAGTAGGTTTACAGGAATATTGTTTTTTGTGCATTATATCCCTGGTGCTGGAAAGTTTTCAGCGATTTGTTTATTGAGATTGGTTGACACGGGTGATTCGGATGTAGGAGAAAGTGTGGAAGAAAATATCAATTTATGTGAGGTAATCCTTGGAATTATTGACAAAGAGGATCAGCTACAAGAATTGGAGAGAGATGAAAAGTTAAAGCAAGTGGTAGAATTGCTTACTGCTAAAAATATTAATGGAAGATTTGAAGTGGTATGGTGGAATTGCTGGATGCTGTAATGGGAACTTGCTGCAGATAAGGGGTTTCTTTTGAGAAGGACAAGATTAGTACCCCACCAAATTTTATGAGGGAAACTATAGCAGGTAGCATATGAGGGCCATCTAGGAATAATCTAGCAAAGGGAGACATCATAGAGATTTCTAGTGGCCTGTGCTTGACTATGATGTTGAGTGTATGGTCGAAGAATGTGTTGAATGGGTGACATGTGACAAGGGTTCAAGAATCACTAATCCACCAATGGTGAGCAGCCGTTCCAGCAATGGGAAGAAGTCACCTTGGATATTTTGGGCCATAAAAAAGAGAAAACATGAAACTCAATATGTTCTGGTTTTGATGGTTCTATACATGTTGTGATAAAGTTTCTTGAACACATATTCAAGGGAGAAAGTTATCCCAGATATTTATTCACAGACAATGGGGTTCAGTTCTCTTCCAAAGAGATAGAAGGCTATTTTAAGGAGTATGGAATAATCCGCAAGACATCCCTTTTGTATCACCCCAGATAAATGGTACAATTAGGAGGGTGATAAAGACATTGAAGGAGGGGATACAGTTGGCCAGGGTGAGTGGACTGGACTGGAAAATTGATTTGTCACTGAGAATAGTTGGGTATTGCATTTCTCTTCACTCCACCACAAGCATATCTCCTTTCGAACAGTTCAAGGTTAGGACTCTGTGTACAAAGGTATGCCCAGGATTGATTACATTATATAACAGGTGTGTGAGCAATGTTCCATGAGAGTGCAGAGAGAAGTAAATGGACTTATAAATAGGAAGGAAAGAGAGGTATGACAGGCAAAAATGTGTGAAGGATGTTGTGTTAGACCTGTCAGCCTTAGGGTGATCTTACGCCAATCCTTTTGATTTTTGCCTTCACCTTTTGCTGAATCTTTTTGTTGGCCTTTCGCCTTATGATAGCCGGGAAGACAGGACTGGACTGAAAGGGGGAGCTACGCACTTCAGAGAGCTGCTTTGAAGTTGCCCCTCACACCAAAGGCACTTTTGGGTACATGTACTGGGTCTCTGCCCCCTAAAATCAGACACATCTAGATCTTGAATCGATCCTCTGTCAGAAGGACTGCTATGCAGCTTAAAGGACTCAACTGGATTGCTGATCTGGAAGGCCTGCCTTTCTATTTGTTGTCCTGCTGCTCTCTGACACTGGTTAAGGGGAGCTAGATTATGCCTTCCCTCCAAGTGATCTCCAAGGGCTTGTTGGCTTGCCTCCTGTTACTTGACACTCATGAATATCAAAGTCTCTACCCCTACCTCTGTGCCTGGCTCACTGGAAGTGGCCCAGAAACTTGCAACATGGATTTCGATGAATCTGCTCTGTGTGTGTAACAGAACCATCGCATTGACACAGTTGTCGCAGTGAAATCAGCGCTTTGCATTGGAACCAACCCTTTGGCTCCCGAGATCAATGCATCGGACTGCGTGTTGCTGATACTGCAGCTTGGTGAGATTAACGCATCCCCTCGATTGCATGGCAGCATGCAGCACATCACTCGGTGCCTTTTGACCCCAGCAGCCGTCTTTGGGACTGACGCATCACCTTCACTGCATGGAGAAGATTAACGCATCTCACTGTTTGTGACCAGGAAAGGTGCTTTGTTCACTGGGTAGTGCGTGGGTACTGTAGCCAGCTGAAGTTCCATCATGGTCAGCCAGAACTTTGACTTTGCCCCAGTCCAATTTCTACCTAATGAAACCTTTTAGTGCTACTTGCTTCTAAGCGCTTTACTTTTTTTTTTTTTTTAAATCCAATATCTCAACTTCTATGCATTTCATACTGGCGGTCGCCAGTATTTAGTTATAGTTAGGACCTAGTTTCCATAGGAAAAGCGTTTTTTTGTTTTCCCAATAACTTTCGCGCAGGATGACGAATCTACGCAAAATTTTCAAAACTCGAGGGGCGCTCCGGTCAGCTCCTATCCTGAGAGTTTCGGGGTGATTCGCCAAGCAGGGGCTGAGAAAAAAGGGGGGTCTCAAAAGGCGTTTTCTCCATGTTATTTTCCATAGGAAACTTTAGACACGACTACAGCCCGAACTGCCTAACAGAATTACACTAAATTTGGCAAAAAGGTAGCCCTTTGTTCAGAAAGAGACCTTTTTTTTAAATGGTGTGAATCCATTCAGTAGTTTCTGAGAAATTCAAAAAATAGAGGTTGGAAAACCAATTTCCCATAGGAAACTTTAGACACAGTTATTGCCAAAACTGCTGAACGGAACGGAATTACACCAAATTTGGCAAAAAGGTAGCCCTTATTTCAGAAAGAGACCATTTTGTTAAATGGAGTAAATCTTTGACCTATTAACCAAGGCACAAGAAAACAGGGGAAAAAAGGTGAAAAAAAAGAAAAGGGGGCAAGCTAGAAACACCCTGGCCCTCTAGGCCTCCTCAGGGGGTCCCAGAAGCACCCCCAGGGCAAAAAAAGCATTTTGTTAGTTTTTAGAAAAATAGAGGAATGCGCACTGGGTGCGCGGATCTGGATGAATTTTTTAAAAAAAACAAGCGAGGAAGCTCGTTATTTTTGAGCCCCCGGGTGGGCCAGGTGCCGGGGGGATTTAGTGATTGTAAATCGGGGGCCTGTGGAGGACCCCACAGCCCCGGGGACCCCCACCTCCCCGGGGTTGTTTTTTTATTTTTAAAAAATCCTGTGTGGGGGGCAAGAGCCCCCCACACGCCAAAAAGGACGACCACCTCCCCGGGGCACTAATTGTTTAAATGCGGGGGTCCTACTTGAGCCTTTGATGGCCCTGGGGACCGCCACCCCCCAGGGCCGGCTCCTGTAGTGTCCCGGGGTGCCCACCCCCTAGATACTGCTATTTGCTATGGTAGGGTGGGAGCACGTCTACCCTAGCATAGCAAACTCTGCTTTGGAATTTGGAAGAGAGAGCAGGGAAACCTGCTCTCTCATCCAAAATCCAAAGCAAATTGCTTTTCCACACGGGGAGCTGCATGTTAGCAGCTCCCCATGTGGAAAAGCAGTGCCGGCTTCCGCAGGACGCGGGGAGCTGGAGGGACTGTGGGGGCATTGGGGCTCCCCCGACGGTCCCCAACAAAGTGACCAGGCCCTGGGGGATGGGGTTCCCGGGGCGCATATAAATTACTCGTAGGAGCTGGGTTTTTTTAATGAAAACTTTGGAGTTGCGACCCTAGCGCAGTGCTCAACGTGGCCCCCTGGTGTGAACGCGAGGGGTGCGTGACTCCCAGCGGGGCCCCCTGGTGTAAACACGAAGGGTGCGCAACACCCAGCGTGGCCCTCTGGTGTGAACGTGAGGGATGTGCGGCCCCCAGCATGGCCCCCTGGTGTGAACTCAAGGGGTGCATGACTCTTGAACGCAAGGGGTATGCAGCGCCCTGCAGGGCCCCCCGGTGTGAACGTGATGGGTGTGCGGCTCCCAGCACACCCCCCTGGTGTGAACGTGAGGGGTGCGCGACTCCTAGTCGTGCTGGATGTGCGACTCCCAGCAAAAAAAAAAAAGTTTTTTTATTATAATCCTTGGTTATATGTTTGGATCTTGGGTGCCTCTAAAAAGAGTCCTTGTGTTTATTGGGAAATTTTGTCAGCTACATGTAGGTGCCAATGCAGAGTCTTAAGTTGTTGAGAAGGACTCTGTTTCCCTTATCTGTGAAATGTACACCATCACTCCTGTGGATGCCATCCATATCAAAACGTAGATTGTTGTTGTATATGGGCCCCATGCTATGGTCTCTGATATAAGCAGAAACAGCTTTATTGACATTTTTTCTAGCTTTATCAATCTGTGGACAAAATTGATTGGACCACTTCCATTTCTGTCTTTGGCATATGTTAGAGTAGACAAAGGCAGTTTGGGGCAAAAGCAACATAAATTCTGCAAAGGTGTCCTTCATTAGAATTTCCAGACCTACCCCAGTCAATGTGCCTAGGTCATTGCCACCACAGTGCACAATCATGTGGTCACGGGGGATGGAGGTGTATAAAGGTTTTAACCAGGGGCATCAATTGGTGCCACTTTAATCTTCTCTGTCCAATCCACTTAATATCTACATTTTGCAAAGCAAGGTCTTTGTCAATACCCCTGCTTTCAGCATACCTTTTGCACCAGAAAACATAACTGTGTCCAACAATCCACACTGAACGCATCTTGAAGGGATCTCTGCAGGTAATTAGAAGATGTTTTTAACTGAGGTAGGCAGGTGGTAGAATGAAATCTATCTAAAATGGTGGACAACATGCTGTTTTTAAGAAAGTAGAGATTTGATTAGCTGTTTAAGAACACTCTACATTAAAATATAGGGTGCATTTTACTTTGGTTAAAAAGCATGTTTCTTTTTGTTTATTAAGAAATGTTTGAAAGGTACAGCAGAAAGGATAAGGGCATGCTTTGCAAAGCCAACCACACCTGCTGTTGTCATTTGCAGCATTGTGTGGTAAACTTGTGACCTGGCAGCTAAGTTGAATGTTGCATGACCTGTTGCTATGGAAAATGACATTAAGGACAAGGGGTGAAGATGTCAGTTGAAAAGTATTATTCTCTATGACCAATGGAAATTCGATTTTCAATTTGAAAAACACTGGGAAGCAATGTAATTTTTGGGTTATGTGTATATGTATGGAACATTAGAGGGAAAGTTTGCCATTACTGGTTTTACATTGGAGAGTGTGCTCCTCTACATTCTCTGTGAGTAAAAGAAAATCCTGACTGAGTGTGTGAGATTTTTCATTCAAAATATTTATTTAAAAGGTGAGTTATATTTTTAAGAGATTTATTTAATATAGATTTGACATTTTTATGAAACTCTGCTGGTTAAATTAATTTATTAAATGTACAGATATATATTGGGATAATTTCTATTTGAACTTTGTTTAAAAAGTAGTATGTGCACTAATATATAGATTATTAAGTGTCTTGAAAGGTATAGTAAATTGATGCTTCTTATTTATTATTAATTGATTAAATATGCACAAAGAATATGTATTCTCAAAAAATTTCATAAATGGTACAGTTATTAGGCATGCATATTTCTTCTCAGTAAAAAGGTATAGTTTAATAAAATGGCATTATTATAGATAGTTTGGTAACACGAGGTACAACTGTGTTGTTTGCAAGATGATCATATAAGGTGTTAATGATTACAATCCTGTTATTAGTCTGTATATTTTGTGTGGTTTTAGAAATCCTCATAAAAAAAGGTGTTGTTGATTACTCTTCTTAATTAAGTCTGTTGAGAGGTTCAGTTTGATGATGTTGCAGATTTCTAGATTTAATTGGCAATATGTAGTTCAAAAGAAAACCACTACATTTAACACTTTCTAGTAGTTGTCTCTTTAAGTAGATAGTATGTCATGAGTCATGAATTTGTTCAGATTGTATTTATGTAGTTGTATCTATATTTACTGAATTATTGAGGGGTACCTGATAGATTACAGAAATTCCAAAGGGCTTAGAAATTAATACTAAAAAAATGAAATATATGGCACTGAGCCCACATAGGAATTTTAAGAAAAATCTAATGTTAAATGGACAGAAGCTTGAGTATGTGCAGAATTTTATTTATTTAGGTGTTTCTATAGACTCTTCTTTAGCATGGAGATCACAGCTAGAAAAGAATAAGATAGTCTTCAAACAAAACTGTCTCCCAATACTCAAGAGACATAAAGAATGCTTAAACAAGGCAGTGACCCCTGCCCTAGAGATTTTCAAGTATAAAGTTCAACTAGCGGTATTATATGGGGCAGAACTATGGGGACCCGCATGTATAAATACATTTGAAAGCCTTGAGAACAAGTTTCTTAGGGGGTTGATAAAAATATCTACTAATACCCCGTTGACACCCCTCCTTCTGGATCTAAACTTGAAACGAACAGATCAACATGCAATATTAAGACCATTATTGCTGTGGGTTAGACTGTGGACGACTCCAGAATTACTTGACTATAAGAAAGGCATGAAAGAAGTTATGGATCTCGATAGCTGTAACAAAGTTTATTGGTTCAAGCATGTTAGAAATTGGTTAGGCATGATCGGATTAGCCCATTTTTGGAATGATCCTGAGGCTATGAACTCGTGCTCTAGGAAAATTATGAAACTATCCTTTTGGTCATATGTGAGCTACGAGTCAGTGTATATAAGAATCCATGGACCACTAACTGAAAACTTTTTATTGTTTAAGGATGTAGCATCTTTCGAACCCTTTTTAGACGAGATTCATCCGCCATTATCAAAAACTTTGTACCTAAAATTTAGATATGGTACACTTAGAACGAAGGCGCTTGAAAAAAGCTGGGCGAAATCAGGAAGTGATCTTTGTATTTCATGTACTCATGGTACTAAGGAAGATGATCTACATATACTTCTATTTTGCTCCAGCTATGCAATACCAAGGAAAAAGTGGATAGTGCCGCTTTGTCTTAAAATTGGTTCAAGATCCTACAAGGAGGCTGGCAGAATTTTAAAAACTGATACTAGCCAGGTGATAGTTTTTGGAGTTAGTAGATTTCTTCTCGCTGCTAATTTTATTAGAACAAAGTTGGGTCTACATTTAAAAAAAAAAAGGGAAAACATATATAAAAATGCACAACTATTGTTCACTAGATATCTCCAAGATGACCACGACAATTAAATATTTAATCGTATGTTTTTAATACCCAACCAGGAGGATGTTGTTGTTGTTTTTATGAACTTTTTACAAAAATGTCCTAGCGGTTAGTGATTTAATACTATTTTAATCGTTTTTAAATTTTATTTATTATTAACTGTATTTTTAACTATTGTAAAATTTTCGCCCGGGCCAAATGTGTTTGATAAAGAATTATGTAATTAGATATTGTGTACTCGGATGCAATGGATATATATGAATAGGTTAGCTTAATTGACCCTCTTACTTTTTCTTTTTTGAGCTAGCAAATGTTAAATTGTTAGAATAACAAATGTTTTTTATTGTATCTTTTATGATGCTAATGCGTCGAAATAAAGATTTAAATGAAATGAAAAAAAATGAAATAAGGGCATGCTTTGCAAAGCCAACCACACCTGCTGTTGTCATTTGCAGCATTGTGTGGTAAACTTGTGACCTGGCAGCTAAGTTGAATGTTGCATGACCTGTTGCTATGGAAAATGACATTAAGGACAAGGGGTGAAGATGTCAGTTGAAAAGTATTATTCTCTATGACCAATGGAAATTCGATTTTCAATTTGAAAAACACTGGGAAGCAATGTAATTTTTGGGTTATGTGTATATGTATGGAACATTAGAGGGAAAGTTTTCCATTACTGGTTTTACATTGGAGAGTGTGCTCCTCTACATGCTCTGTGAGTAAAAGAAAATCCTGACTGAGTGTGTGAGATTTTTCATTCAAAATATTTATTTAAAAGGTGAGTTATATTTTTAAGAGATTTATTTAATATAGATTTGACATTTTTATGAAACTCTGCTGGTTAAATTAATTTATTAAATGTACAGATATATATTGGGATAATTTCTATTTGAACTTTGTTTAAAAAGTAGTATGTGCACTAATATATAGATTATTAAGTGTCTTGAAAGGTATAGTTAATTGATGCTTCTTATTTATTATTAATTGATTAAATATGCACAAAGAATGTGTATTCTCAAAAAATTTCATAAATTGTACAGTTATTAGGCATGCATATTTCTTCTCAGTAAAAAGGTATAGTTTAATAAAATGGCATTATTATAGATAGTTTGGTAAAACGAGGTACAACTGTGTTGTTTGCAAGATGATCATATAAGGTGTTAATGATTACAATCCTGTTATTAGTCTGTATATTTTGTGTGGTTTTAGAAATCCTCATAAAAAAAGGTGTTGTTGATTACTCTTCTTAATTAAGTCTGTTGAGAGGTTCAGTTTGATGATGTTGCAGATTTCTAGATTTAATTGGCAATATGTAGTTCAAAAGAAAACCACTACATTTAACACTTTCTAGTAGTTGTCTCTTTAAGTAGATAGTATGTCATGAGTCATGAATTTGTTCAGATTGTATTTATGTAGTTGTATCTATATTTACTGAATTATTGAGGGGTACCTGATAGATTACAGGAATGCAAAGGTAGTGAATATCTGATTTTATAAGTACATGAGGAATATTTTTGTGGTTCTATAATGTCTAATTTCGAAGTTAGTATGTAGGTAAATGTGCACAATCTATACGGTCTCATAAACCCCTGCAGCCAATTGATTCACTCCTGCAAAAATCCACGTAGTAGCCATGCAGTTCAGTAAACACAGTGTCAGTCTCTGTCCACTCCTGCTATCATCCTGACAGAAGCATATCCTTATCTAATCTCTGTGCCAACACACAAGCACTTATAAACTCACCCTGCTGTCAACTACCAGCACTCTACCTACCCAGTCACTGTCCATGCACTTGTACAATGACTCAGGGATGAAGAGACACAGTGCTACAGTCATATGTGCACAATCTATGCAGGACCCTAACCCCCTGTAGACTATTGATTCACAATTGTAATATTCTAGGTAGTACTCATGCAGTGCCCCAATCAAACTATCAATCTCTGTCCACTCTTGCAATCATCCTGACAGAACCATGTCCTTTTCTATTCTCTGTGCCAAAACACAAGCACTTAAAATCTCACCCTGCTGTCAACTACCAGCACTCTACCTACCCAGTCACTGTCCATGCACTTGTACAATGACTCAGGCATGAAGAGACACTGTGCTACAGTCAAATATGCCCAATCTATGCAGGCCCCTAACCCCCTGTAGACTACTGATTCACTCCTGTAATAATCTAGGTAGTACTCATTCAGTGTCCCAATCACACTATCAGTCTCTGTCCACTCTTGCAATCATGCTGATAGAACCATGTCCTTATCTAATCTCTGTGATGAAACACAAGCACTTATAAACTCACCCTGCTGTCAACTACCAGCACTCTATCTACCCAGTCACTGTCCATGCACTTGTACAATGACTCAGGCATTAACACACCCAGTGCTACAGTCAAATGTGCACAATCTATGCAGGCCCCTAACCCTCTGCAGACTACTGATTCACTCCTGCAATAATCCAGATAGTGCTCATGCAGTGCCCCAATCACACTGTCACTCTCTGTCCACTCTTGCAATCATCCTCACATAACCATGTCCGTATCTAATCTCTGTGCCGAAACAGAAGCACTTATAAACTCACACTGCTGTCAACTACCAGCACTCTACCTACCCAGTCACTGTCCATGCACATGTACAAAGACTCAGGCATTAACACACACAGTGCTACAGTCAAATGTGCACAATCTATGCAGGCCCCTGACCCCCTGCAGACTACTGATTCACTCCTGTAATAATCTAGGTAGTATTCATGCAGTGCCCCAATCACACTGTCACTCTCTGTCCACTCTTGTGATCATCCTGACAGAACCATGTCCTTAAATAATTTCTGTGCTGAAACACAAGCACTTAGCACTGGTACAGTCAAATGTGCACAATCTATGCATTTCTCTAACCTTGTGCAGGCTGCTGATTCAGTCCTGCAAAAATACTGATAGTAGCCATGTAGTTGAGCAATTACACTGTCACTCTCTGTCCACTCCTGCTATCAACCTGACAGAACTATGACCTTTTCTAATCACTGTGCTCTAACACAAGCACTTATAAACTTGCCCTACTGTCATGTATCAGCACTCTAACTATCCAATCTCTGTCCATGCACTTGTACAATGCCTCAGGCATTAAAACACGCTGTGCTACAGTCACATGTTCACAATCTATGCAGGCCCCTAACCCCCTGCAGACTACTGATTCACTCCTGCAATAATCCAGATAGTACTCATGTAGTGCCCCAATCACACTGTCACTCTCTGTCTACTCTTGTAATCATCCTGACAGAACCATGTCCTTATCTAATCTCTGTGCCGAAACACAAGCACTTATAAACTCACCCTGCTGTCAACTACCAGCACTCTACCTACGCAGTCACTGTCCATGCACTTGTACAATGACTCAGGCATGAAGAGACACTGTGCTACAGTCAAATGTGCACAATCTATGCAGGCCCCTAACCCCCTGTAGACTACTGATTCACTCCTGCAATAATCCAGGTAGTACTCATGCAGTGCCCCAATCACAATGTCACTCTCTGTCCACTCTTGCAATCATCCTGACATAACCATGTCCTTATCTAATCACTCTGTTGACACACAAGCACTTATAAATTCATCATTCTCTTTTGTTGCCCTACTCTAATTATCCAATCAGTACCCATGTACTTATGTAATGACCCAGGTACTAATATATCTAGTATTACAATCATCTATCCAAGTGTTACAATTCCAAAGTCATCAATGTGGCAAATACTGTCGACGGAAATACAAATCGAAGGAAAAGTTTTATACCAAATGTTGTTTTGGATTTCCACGTCCAGTACTATCCAAAGGAAAAGTAAACAGTTTCATGTCAGCAGTGAGACATACCATCACTAGAAAATCACCCAAAAATACTTAAAATTTGAAAAGAAGGGAAGAATCAAAGTATATCAAAGATTATAATCCAGTTATTCTGTCAATATGGAATGCCTAATATGGATATCCAGTATATTGCAGATAATTCCATTGCTGTTGCTCAGTATGTAACATCATACATAACAAAATCAGAAAAGACGGAGTTGAAAGAAATGTGGGAAGACATTTCTCACGAGAAGAGTCTTAGTAAGAAATTGTACAGTTTTAGTTTGAAGATGTTATCCCATCGAGAGACTGGAGCATACGAATGCTCGTATCGGTTGTCGCCTGCAAGTTTATATTCAAAGTCAAGAGCAATCATTTGGGTGAGTCTAGGTCTTGCTGCAACGCGAAATCGAGTACTTAAATCGATACAAGAAATCGAATATTTAGCAGTAAATGAACCGGAAAGTGCAGATATTGTCAAAACAAACATGTTGGATACATACTATCCAAATAGAAGTTGTCATCTTGAAAATATATGTCTCTATGAAGTGCTGCAATTTTACAGTTTTAAGAGAAATACTACAGAAAACATAAATTAAGGAAAATATGCAGTGATTGGTTCAGAAGGATGTTTGGTGAAACACAGTAAAGGAAATCTGATTAATCATAGGAAACTGAGCTGTGACACTCCTGATAAAAGAGAATTTTACTATTTAGCTCTTTTGCAACTGTTCAAGCCTTGGCGTATGGAATTGGAATTACTTGCAGATTTTTAATGCTATGAAGAATATTCTTTCAATGCATGTAACAATAGCATTGAATGCACAGTTTTTGCAAATTATCTCAAAATGTTGAATGAAGAAATTGATCGAGAAGCTACTATTGCAGATGAGATTGCTAGAGACAGTTCTCAAGACAGTCAAAGTTCTGCTTCACTGAGTCAAGATCCACTAGGAAAACCAATTCTTGAAAATGAAGCAGCAATCGCCATGAGTGAAGTGGAAACAGCAATGCATCAAGCTCAAGAAGATATTATGGACTTAGGAAACTTGAAAGAACAACTAAATATTGAACAGAAAGAAATATATCAGCATGTGAGACAACAGATCGATCATGGTTTTCTTCATGAAAAGAAAGAATGCACATGCACATCATTTCAACCTATCCGGATGTATGTCAGTGGTCAAGTTGGTACAGGAAAAAGTTTCTTTATTAAAGTTTTGACCAGCTTTCTACAGAAAACAACTGACTTGCATTTGTCTTGTGTTGTAACTGCTCCAACTGGGTTGGCTTATTACAAAAAACAGTGGACCCTAGTAGTTGGGGGATTAAGATAAGGATAGACACAAACTAAATAGTATTTATGTCCTTTGTCCAGCCGGACAGGAATTTATTTGACAATGCACAAAATCAGAAAGTAATGTCAAGGGGGCACAGCCCGTGACCTACAGTGAACAAGACAAAACAACATATATATATGTTACTGTATACTTATAATCAGTGAACAGACTTGATTATAATTTGAGTGACCTTTGTACATAGCATTCACAAGCATATTCAGTACATATGATCCTATTGTGTTGACGACGTTTCGATGCCGAAAAACAAAATAAATGGCATCATCTTCAGGACAAATATATAAATCATGTTTGTCTTGGAATTATAAACAATTTGCCTTTCATGCTACATACAAACGACATTTGTTGGGATAAAATAAGGGAGAGAAGGGAAAAACACTGTAAATACGAGGCCAGGCATGTTAATTTAGAACAGGAGTGACATGGATAAAATTAGTGATACGGTTTGCACCCAACGGACCGTCCTTTTCAGGCATGCTTAGTGCTAGAACAACAATGTCATACTGTGCACTAAACAATGGTGCAGTCACTATATTTGGAGAGTGAAGTGTGTTTAGGAACTGTGATCGGTGCTCGGCGTAGGCGGCGAAAAATAGAATAGGAGCTATCACCATGTTTAAAAAAAAGAGACGGCGCAGTGCGGGAAGATATTAAAAACCAAAGTTTCATTTGGGAGCAATAGGGGAACCAGGTGAATTAAAAACCAGATCGTTACATATGGCACAGTGCGAGACAATATTTAGAATAGAGGTGAAAGGGTCAAAGTTGACTGGTGCATTAGCGAAGACTTAACGGTGCTGGGTACACAGTTGTCTATATAGTGATTAATCTGGTGTAAACGGCGCATTTGCATTAGAGAAAAAAGGTATTACCAAGGCTGGTCCATAAAGCGAAGAAGGTAGTTCAGGTAGAGAAAGATTAAGACCTATGGGGAAGTTTAACAATCATAAGTATAGTGCATTCAGGGCAGATTGGGCGTGAGAGAAGGGGGCAGAGTATAATTACCATCAGTGGTGCGTCGATATCAGGTTATCCCGCATATTTATCAAGGAAACCTTCCAGATCATGGCTCACTGGGGAAAGAAAGCACGGGCATTATTCAAATTAAGTGACAGTGGGGCTGGAGCAAGGCTATGCGGGTTAGGGATTGTATACTTACAGTGGTGCCGGTTGCAGAATCGCAGGACGCAGCATCTCTGGCGGGGATCGCTGTTAGACTGTTCTAAGAGAACCAGCTATAAAGGTAGCAAGGAGCATATGGTCTGGAAAAATAAAGGAGGGACTAATGCTGACTGTGTGGGGGCCATATTGGAATGGCAGTCAGGTAACTAAGACGCAGTGGCCATCTTGGAGTGGTGAGTGAGAAATAGTGAAGTGGTGGCCATATTGAAATGGCAGTCAGATAGCTAAGACGTGGTGGCCATCTTGGAGTGGTGAATAAGAGATAGTGAAATAGTGGTGGTGGTGACGTGAATTACAGTGAAAAATTTAAAAAACTGTTTGAATTATACATTCAAAATAACAATTCAGCTATTAAGAAATCGATACAGAAAATCACATTGAGAGAATATTTTCTATACAAGGATAGAGACAAACATTTCTTTGACACAGTAATTTGTAACCATTTTGCACATTCAGTTAGAGGAGGAACGTCCAATCCTCAAGGCGATTGAGTCCCATGCGGATACTGTTGGTCCTTAATATCCAATGGAGCTCTTCCTTGTTTAGTAGCTGTGACACATCCGCACCACGTGGTGGTGGTTTGATCTGTGTGATAATTGTCCAAGTCAAGTCTCTTTCATTGTATGCCTTTTCCATAAAGTGTTCCACCAAGGGAGCGTTTTCCATGTTGCATCTTATTCTGCTCCTGTGCAACTGGGTTGGCAGCACACAACATTAAAGGAATTACATTACATCCTTTACTAATGCTACCTGCAGAGCATGAAAATAAATTAGAATATCACAAGCTATCTGGAGAAGCTTGTTATGAAGTTTCAAGAGTGCTTAAGAAAATGAAACTTCTGATTATTGATGAGGTGAGCATGGTCTCAAACTTAATGCTTGCCTTTGAGCATTTAAGAATGCAGCAAATTTTTAAAACAGAATACGATGTCTTATTTGGAGGAAAACATGTGATAGTTTTTGGTGATCTACTGCAACTTACTCCTGTAAAAGGGCAACCAGTATTTAAAACGCTTGTGCATGAAGACACCAGAAAGTCTTTAGGAAGTGTTGGAAACATTAACATTTGGTCATATTTTAAATACAAAGAACTCATTAAAAATATGAGACAGGCAAGTGAGGAAGATTATGGAACCATTCTTCAAGATATAAGAATTGGAGTATTGACAGAACATGACAAACAAGGTTTCAAAGTCGTCTACTTGCAAACTTGTTTCCAAATGAAAATATAGTTCCTGCAAAAATATACAAAAAAATTGCAGAAAATAAATCTATAATCTGCTTAATGCAAACACTGAGAGAGTGTTCTACATTCAGTGCTTTTAAAGCTTGAAAATGAAACAAATAATAAAAAAGGAAGCCATTGATAAAATAGAGCATGAAGGAATTACAATTATTTTGATGGAAAAATTAAAAACAAAATTGGATTCCTTGGAAAAATCTATATCTAAAACTGCTGGTTTAGAAAAGAATTTATATGTATGTGCAAACTGTCGGGTTATTTTAAGGCGTAATTTGGATGTGGAAAAAGGTTTAGTAAATGGAGCAATGGGAAAAGTTGTTGATTTTGTTAATTAACAAAAAAGAGATGGAATTGAATGTTTGAAAATCAAATTTGATCAAATTGAAGAAGTATAACAAATTGCTTGTTGTTCTGTTCATTTTTTGCTTGTTAAAGATTTGTATGTTCATAGAAAACAGTTTCCTGTTTCTTTGGCATATGTGGTGACTATTCATAAATCTCAAGGTTTAAGTGTAGACAGTGCTTTGGTAAACATTGGAAGTACAGTATTTAAAGAGGGTATGGAATATGTTGCTTTGTCCCGAGTCTGAACTGTATCTGGATTGCATTTGATTGATTTTGATGAGAGAAATATTAGTGCAGAGGCAAATTGTGTAATAGAGTATTATCGGTTAAGAAGACTGTATGCTCCCAATTTAGGTGAATATCCTGTATATGAAAAGCGTGTAGTAGGTCAAAAAAGAAGATATGATAATATCTGTAGTGAAGTTCAAAAGAAGAAATAAAATCAAGATAATGTTGAGATTCCAAGCAAAATGAAAAAGGACACTATTGAAGAGATTGTCGGATATCAGTTAGAAAATAGTTCAGGTATCAACTGCTATGCTAATGTAGTGGTAAATGTTGTATTTTTTCTAGAAAATCTTCAACAGCAAACTGGAGAATTGAGAAAAAAAAATTGTTCCTTGTTGTATTTTATTTTTGAAAAATTGAGAACTGATAAAAGTAAAATCGACAGTGTTTCTGATATTTGGAATCTTATGGATATATGTTCTGGTTCTACACAATTTACACAGAATGTGCAACAAGGTGCACAGGAATTTCTAATGTATATGCTTGCAGTATTGAAAGATGAAGGAATAGAAATTGATAATCTGTTTGGACTTCGTTATAAATGGGAACATGAATATGAAAATTTTAGATTTACTTATACCACTAACATAGACAATGAAAGATTCATATATTTAACAATACCAGACTGTAAAACAGTGTCTTTCAACAAATTAGTTAAATCAGCAAATCAAAACATGGAGAGTAGCCAATGCAAATCAGAAATGTTATCAACATTACTTATACAAAGATTTGAACAATATATAATTTTAATGGTACAACGTTGTACAGCTGATGGAAGAAAATTGGAAACTTTAATAAAAAATTCTGTAGCAAGTCAACTATCAATACCAGGAAGAACTTTTGTAGCAGTAGCAATTCTTTTCCACGATGGTCCTTCTACAACATCTGGACATTACACTCTCTATTTAAAATGTAATAAAGGATGGACATATTGTAATGATACTCATTTGGTTTTTAGATATCGTTTGCCTAACAAACTACCATATTCATTCCTAATATTTATAAAAGCCAAAGTTCTAAGAACATAATTCGGCCTATTGGGAATATGTTAATATGTATTAATACCAATACTTTGGACAATTTCAGTATAAAAGATTTCAGGAATATCATTTGGCCTACAGGAAAGATATTAATATGAATTATGCAGTTTTTCTGGGATATTCTGACAGCAAATATTTTAAAGAACATCATTTAGAGCATACGGAAATTATAAAGAAATGTTGATAGAATTATTGATTCTCTTCTTTGATATTGTACTGACAAACATCTGTTAGAAAGAAGCATTTTATATATGTGAAATTTGTATTATATGCTATGTTATTGAGGATGTTATTTTTATGCAATGTGCAGAGACAGTTGACTATGTTGAAAGTATCTTTTACACAGATTTGGGTTTTTTCAAACAATCTTATTGATGATTTTTTTTTTGCCCGTTGTTATGTGATGAGTAACATTGAAATCACTATTTATAGTGAAATTCAATATATTCTGAGAACAGCAAAAAAGGCAAACTAAATAATGTATGTAATTGTAAAATTATGTTGTAAAAATTATAATATTATATATTATAAATGTATTTTTTCTTCTCTTTTACAGATCCTAATTCTAAAGTTCAAAAGTTTTTAAACTTTAAAATATAACAAACAACTGCAGAAAAAGTTTACAATATTTTGATATCTACTACTGTAAGGTTAACTAATCCAAACACTATCCATCCACTACTACATTCATCCAGGCACTATTCATATACACCTTTAAACACCTACTTATTAATGCCTAAAATATCTCAGGTACTAACCATACAGTCCACCAGTCACCAGTCACTATGTTACTGGCAATGCAGTTTTTCAGTCATTTACTACTAGCATGTACTAATTCATTACTTTTGTCAATACCCAAGCAGTTATGCATTTCCTCAGGTGATCTCCTTGCAATACTCTAATCATTCAGCAGAACTATGTCCGTATCTAATCACTATACCAAAAAACAAGCACTTATAATTTCACCCTGCTGTCCACTACCAGCACTCTAACTATGCAGTCTAGGTATCCTCCTGTCTATCCCATGCACTTCTCCAATCACTTATCCACCACTATCTACTTATCCTATTACTCTGCCAATAACAGCACTATCTTCGTATCCTATCACTCCGCCAATACCTAAGCACTAAATTGACCATGTACTCTATTTGCAGCACTGTAATCATTCCAATTACTAGTGATGTACTTATGGAGTGGCCAAGCCAGTAACGTAGGTACAACTACAATATTCTCTGCACAATGCATGCAGACCTCTAACCAGATACATACTATTGGTACACTCCACTAAATACCCAAGTAGTACCCATGCAGCCTAGGAATCCTCCTGTCAGTCCCATGCACTTCTCCAATCACCCATCCGGTATTATCTACTTATCCTATCACTCCACAAATACCTAAACACTTATAAATTCACCAGGGACTCTGTTTACACAACTGTAATCATACTAGTTACTAGTCATGTATTTATAGAATGGACTAGCCAGTAACACAAGCACACCTACAATATTCTGTGCACTATGCATGCAGACCTCTAACCACATACATACTATTGGAACACTCTTGTAAATACTAAGGTACTACCCATGCAGCCTAGGATTCCTCCTGTCACTCACATGCACTTCCTCAATCACCCATCCAGCACTATCTTCTTATCCGATCACTCCGCCAATACCTAAGGACTCATAAATTAACCATGTACTCTGTTAGCAGCACTGTAAACATTCCAATTACTAGTGATGTACTTATGGAGTGGCCTAGCCACTAACACAGGCCCACCTACAATGTTCTGTGCACAATGCATGCAGACCTCTAACCAGATACATACTATTGGCACACTCCACTAAATACCCAAGTAGTACCCATGCACCTTAGGAATCCTCCTGTCAGTCCCATGCACTTCTCCAATCACCCATCCAGTACTATCTACTTATCCTATCACTCCGCCAATATCTAAACACTTATAACTTCACCAGGGACTCTCTTTGCAGCACTGTAATCATTCCAATTATTAGTGATATACTTATGGAGTGGCCTAGCCACTAACACAAGTACACCTACAATATTCTCTGCACTATGAATGCAGACCTCTTAACACATACATAATATTGGAAGAGTCTTGTAAATACTAAGATACTACCCATGCATCCTATGAATCCTCCTGTCAGTCGCATGCACTTCCTCAATCACTCATCCAGCACTATGTTCTTATCCTATCACTCTGCCAATACCTAAGCACTTATAAATTCACCAGGCACTCTCCTTGCAGCACTGTAATCATTCCAATTACTAGTGATGTACTTATGGAGTGGCCTAGCCACTAACACAAGCAAACCTACAATATTCTCTGTCACTAACATGCACTCTGTGAATCACCCAGTCACACTTTCCTAAGTACCTCCAATCTAATATCCTCCTCATACATTAGAAATAGTCTTGTGTCATAATGCACGCACTAGTGATGCATTCATAAAATCACCATTCACTACTAATGCATTCTTTCACTCAATCATACTCTACTGATATACTCAAGCAAACTTTCAAACATTATCATGCAATTCTTCTTCTTTTTTTTAACCAGATAAGGTAGTTCTGAGAAAACTTTTTTTTTCTTTTATTTTTGTTTTTGTTTTTTTAACAATTTTGAATTTTAGGGGTGTTTTGTTTGAAAACTGAACACAAAAAGCAACAGAGTAAACTATCAACTTTTGGAATTAATTATCATTCCAAAAAGAAAAAAAAACTTAACATTGGTGATTTCTCTGTACAGCACATACAGCATCCACAGACTGTTCTCCATAACATATCACCTTCTTGCACATAATGCAGTGCTGTTCCAAAAAAGCGAATTCAGGCCTAATATTGAGAGGAGCCATGGATGACGATGCTCCTGAGGTGCTTGCAACACTTGGTGGTGGATTTTCTGCTGCGCATCTCATTTCTTCCCGTGCAAGATTGCGGGGATGAATAGTACGCAGATGTTTGTACATACTAGCTGTACCACAAGAGTATTTCTTATTGCTGCCTCTTGACAGCATCCTCTCACACAGCTTGCATGTCACCTTTGTTGCATTTACGTAAACGTCAAAATAAATACAATGAAATAACAAGCCCGGGAGTTGTTGGGGCGCGCAAAAAGAAAATTTAAAAAAGCACGCGAGTGGTGCTTAGAGGTGCTTGAGTGAGTGCTCTGGCGATGAGCGGGTGCGTGATCGCGCATCCTGCTCTTTTTCAAAGCACATACTCGTGCTTGTTGGTCGTGGCTGCACACTCCCGCAAGTTGTATGCGGCCACAGGCACGAGTATGTGCTTTCTAAAAAGAGCTGCACGACTACTAAAGGTCTCCTAAGTAGTGCATGCGCACTGCGTAGGCGAGACCTACAAAGAAAGGTAGTCAGAATGAAAGGATGGAAGTGAGAATGGGAAAGAGAGCGAGTGAGTGGAAGGGAGAAGGGGAGGGAGAGTCAAAAGAACAGAGGGAGGAGGAGACAGTGCGGTCCAGCAAGTCTTTCAAATAAAACAGAGACATGAATGAGGCCAGAGATTATATTATTATCTACGGCAACATTGCTTGTCTGCACCTGTGTGTGAGAAGGTGGCCTGATATATGCTGTCCACTAGTTCTAGTGGGCACCTTGTATCAGTCTGAACAACCCTTTATGGTGAATGGTTAAAGACAACCTTTATTGAAAGCTATCCTAGTGGTAGCTATGGAGAGCAGCCTTCAGGCTAAGTCTTGAAGGAATGTAAAGCAGCCTGTTTTACCAGCCTATATTCTCTTGAATGATCAAATGAAAGACAACCACACCAGGTATATATTAAAAATATATGTATTTAAGATAGAACACACCCCTCTAGTCTTTTTATGAGACTGGAGTTCGAAGTACTTTGTTTACAAGTTAGCAATTATCAGCAATGGCACAAATACACATTTGGGCCCTAGGGACGTACCAAACCATATACCGAAAAAGTGGTATAAGAACCATGACTGGAATAGACACAAGGCCTAGAGCCTGTAGAATTGCTGGGACCCCAAGGAACCACCCAAGGTAGTGACACAGGGGACCCACGGGGACTGTATGCAGTGTGTAAACACAACCGCGGGTTCCTGTTATCTTCTACGGGCAATGTCGCGGTTGGAAATTTAAAGATTAGGAACACTTAGAATCGAGTCAGGACCAAACCCTTTTGGACTTAAGAAGTTCTAGGGCTAGCACCCACGGGAGCACAGGAGTACTCGAGTTACCTCACCCAGGGAAGCCGGGTGCATAGGTGTCTTTTGGTGTCGGGTCACGTCGTCGAATCAATGGAAGCCTGCAAAGAACTGCTGCTGCTGTGAAGAGGAGAAGTGGCTGAAGAGATCCAAGCCTGGATCTAGGATGGAAGGAACCTGAAAGCAGAGGGGACAGAGTCTGGGTCACTAGCCAGTGACCAAGGGCAGGATGGACCAATGCCCACAGATGTCGGGTGCTTAAGGTGAGTTGATGGGTGTCTTGACTCTTCAGCCACGAGGTCCAGGAGGCGTCGACTAAGTCCACGAGCTGGATTCGTGCTGTCCCACAAAGTCTGTTGAGTGCTGTGGTGTCTAGGACCAGATGGACCCAACAAGCCTTGGCAACGGCAAGTCACTGGAATTCAGAGAAAGGACTGCGGTGCAGACCAGCAAGGTCTGAGGGACTCACCCAGCAAGGAGCAACCAGGAAAGCCCAAGTAGAAAAGGAGTTGCCTTCGTGGGGACCTGCTAGCCAACGGACTACTGATCGCAAAGGGGTCTCGAGCGGTCGCACTTGAAGCTGGCCCACGAGTCACTCATGGAGTGGAGGACAACAATCTTCGGTGCAGGAGGTGCTCAAGGCTGGGGCTACTCGGAGCACAAAGCACAACCTCGAGGAGGACCAGGAAGATAGTGTTGCAGCAAGAATTCATGGTGTCCGGAGTCACGGTTCCACGTCACCCACGATAGCCACGGGCCTCAGCTTTGCTGTGGACTAAGGGTAGCCTCTGGGAAGTCTGGAAATCCACCTCTGGTGATGCAAAGGCGTGCGGCTGGAGCTTCAGCGATGCAGACCGGTCAGTTGCTTCTTTGGTGCCTGCCAAGCAGGGGAGTCACTCATTGACCCCAAGGGAGATTTCTTCAGTCTTCTAGTCAGGACAGAACGTCGAAGGTCCAGGATGTACGTTGCAGAGTTTTGTCCAGGGTAATCTAAATCCCTAGGGACTGGATTCCTATACTTATACCAAGTTTAGGGGATGGACTAACTCTAAGGCCCCACCTATGGGTGGGCTTGGAAAGAGTGGTGGTTACACCCATTTCCTTCGTCCAGTTTTGCACGAGAGCAGGGGCAGGTAGCCCCTGCAACCACTTTGAACTGGACTATGCACAGGGACAGCAAACATGCCCCCAGTGCAGGACTTCAAAGCACCAGAGAGTGCTCCCGCCCAGTCTCAACACACATCTGCCTGTCTGGGGAGGTGGCTACACCTCCCGTCGACAGGAAACCTATAGTCAGGCCTCCCCTGCTGGAGTTTCGGTCAGCTGTAGGAGGCCAGACCCGTGTCTGTGGCAGAGGCATCCATTTTGTGATGTCAGGGCTCAGGAAAGTCCTACCGTGTTTGACCAGTGTGAACATGTCTATCCCTTTAGAAGGGTGGAATGCTACCCCCGCCGGCAGAATTGGCGGGGGGTAGTATTCCAAAGTGTTAGACACCAAACACAACATGTTTTGATGCAGCCATTCCAAAGTTACCATTTACCACAAGCTATTTTGTTTTTGTTTTTTAAATATTTTTATTAGGTTTTATCAACCCTGTTTTTTATTTTTTGGTTTTTTTTCCCCCTCCGGCACAAAAGGAACACATACAGTATACAATATATTCAATATAATAATAATAACAATAATGATAGTAATGGTACAACAAAATACATCAAGCTTCTTGAGTTCCGTTTTCTATTAGGAGGTCCATTCCTGAATTGGTAACCAAATTTTATGGCCTAGCCTTCTCTTGCTTCGCCCTTTGGTTCTATAAATTGATAGTTCAACATTATACATAGCCAATAATCTTGCCCTCCAGTTCAAAAAGGTAGGGGGGGTCGGGACTTATCCACTCAGAAGTAATACATGAACGAGCAACTGCCATCATAATAAACAAAAGTGCACTTACCATATCATTTCTTACGTTGGCTGTAGGATCTGAACCTACCCCAGTAATAACTAAATCGGATGTAATCTGTATGGGGGTTCCAAATATAGATTTTAGAAATTCCTCCAATTCGAGAAAGAAGCTCCCCAATCTCGGGCAGGAAAAAAACATATGAAGTGAATCTGCAGTGAACAAACCACATCGATTACAGTTGACACCGGTTGTAACCCCCCAACGGGATATCTTCCCAGGGGAATAATAAAGATCAAACAGGGCCATATAATGTTGACTACGCATTCTTCCTGTCATTAAAACAGCGTTGGCGAGATCAATTGATTTCCTTATATTAAGTTCAACTACCCCACATTGCAGTTCCCATTTCCTTTGGCATTCCTTCAAATCATCAGGGAGGACATCGACTAAGTATTGATAATATTGCCCAATCGAAATTTTGCTCTTCATTTTCTCTATTATAATACTATTTTGACCAATATCAGCACCCACTTTATATAAATATCTCCGAATTTGTAAATATTTGAAGAAATTCTGTTTGTCTAACCCAAACTTTTTGCTAAGATCTGAAAAAGTTACTAAGCTCCCTTGGTCAAACAAATCCCCTAGAAAACAGATTCCTTTCAAGCCCCATTTAAAGGCTACTTGATCCCGAAAAATACCCGGAAGTAACCCTGAGGCATTAAAAGGAGTATATACATTTATTTTAGGGATACGAAATAAACGTTTAATTTGCTGCCAAACTTACCACGAGGTTATAATGCCCTTAAGAGTATATGGTATGGCTGTATCACAGAACAACTATAAGGAAGGATTTCTGAAAGCTGCAGAGGGGCTCAGCTCATGCTTGGGCACCCTCTCACATAAAACCAAGCTCTATGCCTTCAGGATTGTCAAGGCCTGCCATAGGAGTGGCTTATAGGCTTATATGTGTGTGTATATATATGTGGATATAGGTAGCCTATATCACTGTAAGGGGTGCCAGCACACCCTTACCCAGACTGCAGTAGCAGACCTGTGGTGCCATTTTGGAGTGCTTCCCAGGGGTGGCATAATACATGCTTCAGCCCCTGGTGGGCCTCTGAGGTACCTATGCCCTAGGTACATAGTATACCATATACTAGGGGCTTATAAGGCACTCCAGAATCCAATTAGATATGTACCTAATGTACAAGCAAACCATTTTAGAGAGGAAGCAGCTAGGCTGTGGTCCTGATTAGCGGGGCCACAGCCAGACTAAGGTAAAAAAACAGTGAAACACCAGCAAAAAGTGGGGTACCCATGTGAAGCAGATCCTACTCTCCTACACTGTGCACCCAGGATGTTGCACCCCAGCCTCTTCCCCCGCACTGTGCTCTTATGCAGCTCCTGCGCACCGAGGCTTCACTGCTCACCTGCCACAGCCAGTGTGTCCAACGACATGCCGGTGTGAGCTCCAACTCCAGGGTGCCAAGTCTAAACAGGGGTGGCATGGTAAGCAAAATGTAAATGTAAATGTTGTAAATGTTGTAGACTTGTAAAGCGCACAGCTGCCCCAGCAACGGGGCGTCCCGGCGCTGTAGACCGCTGGGGAACCCGTCCTGGCTATCCCTGTGAGATGGTCCCTTTCTGGGTATCTCCAAGGTGAAACCAGGCATCCCCGGCATCTGTGGGGGGCCGTTGTAGAGATGAGGCAAGCTTAATGCCCAGAGTTGCCGAGTGTGTTCCTGGTTAGAGTAGGTACCGAGGCGAGAATTATCGAGTCCGTTTTGACCCTGGTCCACGACCCT
This sequence comes from Triturus cristatus, assembly GCF_964204655.1. Taxonomy (NCBI): domain Eukaryota; kingdom Metazoa; phylum Chordata; class Amphibia; order Caudata; family Salamandridae; genus Triturus; species Triturus cristatus. The sequence goes on along the minus strand of NC_140591.1, from coordinate 535,630,153 downwards.
GCCGCGTCGGGAATTGAACCCTGGTCCCTGGCCGATTCTCTGCTTACGGGTCTGCCGCCTCTAACCAGTGAGCCACACCTCTCCACCAGGGAGGACCTGGCTTGGCAGTTCGAGCTGGACTCTTCCCATGGGGCACAGGGTCAAGACTGATTTGCATATGGCCAGGTCTAATCTGGGGTGGCATGGTGAGCAAAAGAATGATGGATTTAACCCAGATCTCTTGACTGGGGGTGAATGTATTGATTTGTACTGCATTCCATCCACCAATTGTGTGTCTTTTGCTTTCTCGCCCTAAGTGGGCCAGGTATGCTCAGACGTGAGTCCTGGGCTCACTGTGCCACTGGAATCAAGCTATCCTGGCTGAAGAGGGGTGAAACCCCAAAACCGGTCCTAGGATGCTTGTTTCCAGTCCAGGGAGGACCTGGCTTGGCAGTTCGGGCTAGGCTGTTCCCATGAGGCACAGGGTCAAGACTGATTTGCATATGGCCAGGTCTAAACTGGGGTGGCATGGTGAGCAAAAGAATTATGGATTTAACCCAGATCTCTTGACTGGGGGTGAATGTTTTCATTTGTTCTGCATTCCGTCCATCAATTGTTTGTCTTTTGCTTTCTCGCCCTAAGTGCGCCAGGTATGCTCAGACATGAGTCCTGGGCTCACTGTGCCACTGGAATCAAGCTATCCTGGCTGAAGAGGGGTGAAACCCCCAAACCGGTTAGGATGCTTGTTTCCGGTCCAGGGAGGACCTGGCTTGGCAGGTCGGGCTGGACTGTTCCCATGAGGCACAGGGTCAAGACTGATTTGCATATGGCCAAGTCTAAACTGGGGTGGCATGGTGAGCAAAAGAATGATGGATTTAACCGAAGTCTCCTGATTGGGGGTGAATGTTTTGATTTGTTCTGCATTCCGTCCATAAATTGTGTGTCTTTTGCTTTCTCGCCCTAAGTGCGCCAGGTATTCTCAGACATGAGTCCTGGGCTCATTGTGCCACTGGAATCAAGATATCCTGGTTCAAGAGGGGTGAAACCCCGAAACCGGTCCTAGGATGCTTGTTTCCGGTCCAGGGAGGACCTGGCTTGGCAGTTCGAGCTGGACTCTTCCCATGGGGCACAGGGTCAAGACTGATTTGCATATGGCCAGGTCTAATCTGGGGTGGCATGGTGAGCAAAAGAATGATGGATTTAACCCAGATCTCTTGACTGGGGGTGAATGTTTTGATTTGTTCTGCATTCCGTCCATCAATTGTGTGTCTTTTACTTTCTCGCCCTAAATGCGCCAGGTGTGCTCAGACGTGAGTCCTGGGCTCACTGTGCCACTGGAATCAAGCTATCCTGGCTAAAGAGGGGTGAAACCCCGAAACCGGTCCTAGGATGCTTGTTTCCGGTCCAGGGAGGACCTGGCTTGGCAGTTCGGGCTGGACTGTTCCCATGAGGCACAGGGTCAAGACTGATTTGCATATGGCCAGGTCTAAACTGGGGTGGCATAGTGAGCAAAAGAATGATGGTTTTTACCCAGATCTCTTGACTGGGGGTGAATGTTTTGATTTGTTCTGCATTCCGTCCATCAAATTTGTGTGTCTTTTGCTTTCTCGCCCTACGTGCGCCAGGTATGCTCAGACGTGAGTCCTGGGCTCACTGTGCCACTGGAAACAAGATATCCTGGTTCAAGAGGGGTGAAACCCCGAAACCGGTCCTAGGATGCTTGTTTCCGGTCCAGGGAGGACCTGGCTTGGCAGTTCGAGCTGGACTCTTCCCATGGGGCACAGGGTCAAGACTGATTTGCATATGGCCAGGTCTAATCTGGGGTGGCATGGTGAGCAAAAGAATGATGGATTTAACCCAGATCTCTTGACTGGGGGTGAATGTTTTGATTTGTTCTGCATTCCGTCCATCAATTGTGTGTCTTTTACTTTCTCGCCCTAAATGCGCCAGGTGTGCTCAGACGTGAGTCCTGGGCTCACTGTGCCACTGGAATCAAGCTATCCTGGCTAAAGAGGGGTGAAACCCCGAAACCGGTCCTAGGATGCTTGTTTCCGGTCCAGGGAGGACCTGGATTGGCAGTTCGGGCTGGACTGTTCCCATGAGGCACAGGGTCAAGACTGATTTGCATATGGCCAGGTCTAAACTGGGGTGGCATAGTGAGCAAAAGAATGATGGTTTTTACCCAGATCTCTTGACTGGGGGTGAATGTTTTGATTTGTTCTGCATTCCGTCCATCAATTTTGTGTGTCTTTTGCTTTCTCGCCCTACGTGCGCCAGGTATGCTCAGACGTGAGTCCTGGGCTCACTGTGCCACTGGAATCAAGATATCATGGCTGAAGAGGGGTGAAACCCCGAAACCGGTCCTAGGATGCTTGTTTCCAGTCCAGGGAGGACCTGGCTTGGCAGTTTGGGCTGGACTGTTCCCATGAGGCACAGGGTCAAGACTGATTTGCATATGGCCAGGTCTAAACTGGGGTGGCATGGTGAGCAAAAGAATGAAGAATTTAACCCAGATCTCTTCACTGGGGGTGAATGTTTTGATTTGTTCTGCATTCCGTCCATCAATTGTGTGTCTTTTGCTTTCTCGCCCTAAGCGCAACAGGTATGCTCAGACATGAGTCCTGGGCTCACTGTGCCACTGGAATCAAGCTATCCTGCCTGAAGAGGGGTGAAAACCCAAAACCGGTCCTAGGATGCTTGTTTCCGGTCCAGGGAGGACCTCGTTTGGCAGTTCGGGCTGGACTGTTCCCATGAGGCACAGGGTAAAGACTGATTTGCATATGAGCCGGTCTAAACTGGGGTGGCATGGTGTGCAAAAGAATGATGGATTTAACCCAGGTGTCTTGACTGGGGGTGAATGTTTTGATTTGTTCTGCATTCTGTCCATCAATTGTGTGTCTTTTGCTTTCTCGCCCTAAGTGTGCCAGGTATGCTCAGATGTGAGTCCTGGGCTCACTGTTTGCTGGAATCAAGCTATCCTGCTGAAGAGGTGTGAAACCCCGAAACCGGTCCTAGGATGCTTGTTTCCGGTCCAGGGAGGACCTGACTTGGCAGTTCACGCTGGACTGTTCCCATGAGAAACAGGGTCAAGACTGATTTGCATATGAGCCGGTCTAAACTGGGGTGGCATGGTGTGCAAAAGAATGATTGATTTAACCCAGGTGTCTTGACTGGGGGTGAATGTTTTGATTTGTTCTGCATTCTGTCCATCAATTGTGTGTCTTTTGCTTTCTCGCCCTAAGTGTGCCAGGTATGCTCAGATGTGAGTCCTGGGCTCACTGTTTGCTGGAATCAAGCTATCCTGGCTGAAGAGGGGTGAAACCCCGAAACCGGTCCTAGGATGCTTGTTTCCGGTCCAGGGAGGACCTGACTTGGCAGTTCACGCTGGACTGTTCCCATGAGAAAACGGGTCAAGACTGATTTGCAAATGGCCAGGTCTAAACTGGGGTGGCATGGTGAGCAAAAGAATGATGGATTTAACCCAGATCTCTTGACTGGGGGTGAATGTTTTGATTTTTTCTGCATTCCGTCCATCAATTGTGTGTCTTTTGCTTTCTCGCCCTAAGTGTGCCAGGTATGCTCAGATGTGAGTCCTGGGCTCACTGTGCCACTGGAATCAAGCTATCCTGGCTGAAGAGGGGTGAAACCCCGAAACCGGTGCTAGGATGCTTGTTTCCGGTCCAGGGAGGACCTGGCTTGTCAGTTCGGGCTGGACTGTTCCCATGAGTCACAGGGTCAAGACTGATTTGCACATGGCCAGGTCTAAACTGGGATGGCATGGTGAGCAAAAGAATAATGGCTTTAACCCGGATCTCTTGACGGGGTGAATGTTTTGATTTCTTCTGCATTACGTCCATCAATTGTATGTTCTTTGCTTTCTCGCCCTAAGCGCCCCAGGTATGCTCAGACGTTAGTCCTGGGCTCACTGTGCCACTGGAATCAAGCTATCATGGCTGAAGAGGGGTGAAACCCCGAAACCGGTCCTAGGATGCTTGTTTCCGATCCAGGGAGGACCTGGCTTGGCAGTTCGGGCTGAACTGTTTCCATGAGGCACAGGGTCAAGACTGATTTGCCTATGGCCAGGTCTAAAATGGGGTGGCATGGTGAGCAAAAGAATGATGGATTTTACACAGAACTCTTGACTGGGGGTGAATGTTTTGATTTGTTCTGCATTCCGTCCATCAATTGTGTGTCTTTTGCTCTCAGGGTGGCACAGCAGGTCTCCGGTCGGGGACGGTGTCTTGATACCACGATGGAAGGAGTCAGAAAGGCCAGAGCATCACCACCGGTTGAGCAACTGCTACATGCTTTTTCGTGCAACTAACTCAGTGTCTGAAAAGGGAGAAATAATATAATGGTGGAACCGCCTTAAGGTAAATGAAGGTTTATTTCAAGCTTAAGAGAGAACACCAGTTGAGTACACCCTTCCTTCTTGAAGTACGATCTACCAACTGTTAGTGGTAATCGGGGTTCAAAGAGGAGTTGGAGTGCACGAGAATACACAAGGGTAAATAATAATATATTATGCCAACGTTCACATACAAAGGAACAGAGCACATGCTAGAAGGATAATGTGCGCGTGCAATGCAGTTGGGCAAGTCTGTGTGCATGTACACTTAGCTCACTATAGTGCCCCAAAAGCCAATGCCACGTGTCTGTAGGGCAGCGCTGCTCGCTGGCTCAGGCCTACAGTACAGTTCAGCAGGTGCTTAAAATGAGACAGAGATGTGACTGAATGAGGTCAGAGATCACATCATTACACACGGCAACATCGCTTGTTTGCACCTGTGCACCCAGGCTGATGCACCCCATCCCTTCCACCGCACAGCGCTCAGTTGCAGCCCCTGTGCACCCAGGCCCCACTGCTCACCTGCTGTCATTGGTTTGTGTCCAAACACGACGGCCAGCAGGGTTCACAATTCAAATGTAATTTTGATTGCCAGGATGATGTACAGCTCATGGATCCCTTTTTTAATTGCGCATTGTGATATGCGAGGTGGATGCAGCCATATCACCTGAAGCAGTGTGGAAGAACTGGAACATGTGGTGTTGTTGTTATCGTATTTATACGTATGCAAAGTGGGCTGGGCTTTTGTACACCAGGCCAGCGCAGGGGTGTGAATAATTATTCTGGGGACCTGGGCATTGTTCAGTTCCTGGGCAGGAAGTGTACTTATGTGTGTGTCCCTGTTGCAGTTTTACCGTTGCACAATACGCAATTTACATTAATGTAGCATATCCAGGGAGGGCAGCAACTATCACTAATGAGATGCTGTCCGAATACATTGAATGGACAACATTGTGAGAAGGTGGCCTGATATATGCTGACCACTAGTTCTAGTGGGCTCCTTGTATCAGTCCAAACAACCCCTTATGGTGCTAGGTTAAAGACAACCTTATATGAAAGCTATCCTAGTGGTAGCTATGGAGAGCAGCCTTCAGGCTAAGTCTTGAAGGAATGTAAAGCAGCTTGTTTTACCAGTCTATAATCTCTTGAATGATCAAATGACAAGACAACCACACCAGGTATATATTCAAAATATATGTACTTAAGATACATCACACCCCTCTAGTCTCTTTATGAGACTGGAGTTCGAAGTACTTCAGTTACAAGTGTTTAAGCATCAGTAAAAGTACAAATACACGTTTGGGCCCTAGGGGCGTACCAAACCATATATTAAAATAGTGGTATAAGAACCACGACTGAGATAGGCAAGGTGCCTTTCACCTCTAGAATCGGTGGGACCCCAAGGAACCACCCAAGGTAGGGACGTCGGGGACCCGCGGGAGCCGTATGCAGTGTGGAAACACAACCGCGGGTTCCTATTACTTTCTACGGGGAATGTCGCGGTTGGAATTTTAAAGATTAGGGACACTTCAAATGGAACTAGGACCAAACCCTTTTGGACTTAGACAGTTCTAGGGCTAGCACCCTCGTGAGTACCGGAGTACTTGAGTTACCTTACCCAGGGAAGCCGGGTGCATAGGTGTCTTTTGGTGTCGGGTCGCGTCATCGATTCCAATGGAAGCCTGCAAAGAACTGCAGCTGCCTAGAAGAGGAGGAGTGTCCGGAGAGATCCGAGCCTGGATCTAGGATGTAAGGAACCTGAAAGAAGAGAGGACAGAGTCTGGGTCACTTGCCAGTGACCTAGGACAGAATGGACCAATGCCCACAGGTGTCGGGTGCTTCAGGTGAGTTGTTGAGTGTCTTGACTCTTCAGCCACGGGGTCCAGGAGGCGTCGACGGAGTCCATGAGCCAGATTCCAGCTGTCCCATGAAGTCTGTCGAGTGCTGCAGTGTCGGCGACCAGAAAGGACCCAACAAGCCTTGGCAACGGCAAGTCTCAGGAAATCAGAAAAGGACTGCGGTGCAGACCAGCAAGGTCTGATGAACTCACCCAGCAAGGGTAAGTAAGCACAAGTCTGAAGCAACCAGAAAAGCACAAGTAGAAGTGGAGTTGCCTTGGAGGGGACCTGCTAGCCAACGGGCTAGTGATCGCGAAGAAGCCTTGAGCGGTCGCACTTGGAGCTGGCCCACGGGTCACTCGTGGAGTGGAGGCCAACAATCTTTGGTGCAGGTGGGGCTCAAGGCTGGGGCTACTCGGAGCCCAAAGCACAACTTCAAGGATGCCCAGGAAGGTGTTGTTGCTGCAAAAGTTCACGGTGTCCAGGGGTCACGGTTTCACGTTACCCATGATAGCCACGGGCCTCAGCTTTGCTGTGGACTCAGGGTAGCCTCGGGGAAGTCTGTAAATCTACCTCTGGTGATGCAGACACTACAGCGTCCGGCAAGAGCTTCAGTAATGCAGACCGGTCAATTGCTTCTTTGGTGCCTGCCAAGCAGGGGAGTCACTCCTTGACCCCAAGGGAGATTTCTTCCATCTTCTAGTCGAGATAGAAAGTTGAAGGTCCAGGATATATGTTTCAGAGGTTCGTCCAGGGTAATTTAAAGTTCTAGGGGCTGGGTTCCCATACTTATACTAAGTTTAGGGGATGGACTACCTCTAAGGCTCCACCTATGGGTGGGCTTGGGGTGGGGATGGTTACACCCCTTCCCCTTTGTCCAGTTTCATGCCAGAGCAGGGGCGGAGGTTATAATGCACTTAAGAGTATATGGTATGGCTGTATCACAGAACAGCCATAAGGAAGTATTTCCGAAGGCTGCAGAGGGGCTCAACTCATGCTTGGGCACCCTCTCACATAAAACCAAGCACTCAGGATTGTCAAGGCCTGACATAGGAGTGGCTTATAGGTTTATATGTGTCTGTATAAGGTAGTGATATAGGTAGCCTATACCACAGTAAGGGGTGCAAGCACACCCTTACCCAGGTTGCAGTAGCAGACCTGTGGTGTCATTTTGGAGTGCTTCCCAGGGGTGGCATAATACATGCTGCAGCCCCTGGTAGGCCTCTGAGGTACCTATGCCCTAGGTACATAGTATACCATATACTAGGGGCTTATAAGGCACTCCAGAATCCAATTAGATGTGTACCTAATGTACATGGAAACCATTTGACAGAGAAAACAGATAGACTGGGGCCCTGAATAGCAGGATCCCAGTCCAACTAAGTCATAAACCAGCAAAACACCAGGAAAAAATGGGGGCAACCATATAGTCAGATTCCACCTTCCTACATGACCCCCCCCCCCCAAACGAAAGGAGATAAGGCTAACCTTGGCCAGTTGAGCATTTATTTTCTTAGTGGCCATATAAGGAAGCACCTGCACTAGCATGGTTGCCCCCTGTCTTATGGTCCACTAAGCCATTCCTCACCCTAAGGGCATTGGAGGATCTCCACCATGGGGAATTACTACCTGTGATGTGTTTGGGCAAAGTAGAAGGCTGGTGAGGTGGCTGAGTAGAGAAGTGAAGCCCTAATAAAGTTGGTCTCAGCTTCCTCAGATCACTTGTCACCATGGATGCCTTTTTTTCCATGACTGAGTTGTACTTTGCTCTAAGGGTCCACCTCTGGCTGCCTACACCTGCGGGTTGGGTCCCTTTGGTTGGAACACTGGAGGGGCTGGGCAGGTTTGCAACCTTTGGGTCCCATGTTTGCCCTTGCCCAACAGAGTTTTGCTGGGGAAGGTCCCCTACACAATGGTAATGGGGATCCCTCAGTGGGTTGAGGAATTCTCACCTGGCTAGGGCTACTAGACTGGATGCCCCTAATCCTAATCTGCTGATGAGGGGGTTCCTCTGGACAGGGGTCCCTGTGGGGTCCACTGACCTTCCTGACCTCTGCAGCCCTGGGCGGACTGAGGCAGTGTAGAGAGGGGCAGGTTACCTGCTCCAGATTGGGTACCACCTTCGGAGGTTCCACTGACATCAGGGGTGTTGCCAGGCAAGGCCTGACTACCTCTCGGGGCTGTTCCTTCACAAGGGGTAGGATCAGCTCCCTGAGGAGGCTGACCCTTATCTATTGTCTGGGGGGAAGAAGACTTTTCTTCAACCCTTGTGCTCTCTTGTGGAGGAGAGTGGGCCATTCCAGGAAACATGGTCTATTGATGGGGTCTTACACGTTGGCTATTTGAATTTATTCAAACCAGCAATAAGGGGTCATAGGGGTGGAGCAGTTAGTGGACTGACCTGTTGGGTGAGACAATCTGAAGGGATAAGGGTGGAGGAGGTCAGCATTGATAGTCCAGATATTCTGGCCATGAGGGTCAGATCAGTGAGTGGCCATGATTTAACATTGTATAATGTTTACGCTAGGGGTCAACCTGGTGGGAGGTGCTCTCAGGTCATACTGGCTTTAGAGAATCATTTGTCCCAAGTGGCCCCTAATGAAGATTTAATTATTGCAGGGGATTTCAATACCTGCTTTGAACCACTAGACTCAGATGACGGCAGGCTTAACAAAGAGATTGATGCCCTCTGGGGGATCCCACAACTGGACCTAGAGCCTATTAGAAAATGGACTGAGGCCGCACTTCAAATGAAAGGGTTATGCCTGGAACGAGGCTTAAGGGCGGTTAACGGTAGGACTAAGTCCGATGCCAAGGGTGCAGTGACATTTGATAATGGTAGATCCAAAAGTCGCATTGACTATATCATTGTGAATGTGGAGCAATGGATACTAGTTCTAGACATGGAAGTGGAATGTCGCCCTGAAAGTGACCACAACCCCTTGGTTCCTAAATTTGATGATAGGAGCTTTTGTGGTCCAGTATTGATGGAAGGCGACACTTGCCCCCATATAGTAACTATTGCGAATGATCTAAGAAGGGTACGGTGGGCCAAGGTAGCAATGGATGGAAAGAATGTGGCAGAAATTAGGGCTCAAGTGTCAGGTTCTTTAAGGGAACTTTCCGATTGCGGCTCCCAGGGGGTCCTAAATGCCAAGTTGGGGGGAATCCATAGTGACCTCTTTAGCGGCCTAAAGAGGTTTTTCATAAAAGCTGGACCTGCTAAAAAGATTGGTATGAATAAACCTAACTCGTGGTATAACAAGACGTGTAGGCTCGCTCACAAAGCTCTAGTGGTAGCCATTAAATCTAGGATCCATGGTACTATCAAGCAGTGTAGAGTAACTTATAAAACGGCTATCAGACACGCCAAGAAAGAATGGGATGAGGATCGCTGGCGTTGTCTGTTGTTAGCATGTAGAGGCAGGAATATGACCCAATTTTGGGATCTTATTAAATGGGGGAATGGACATCGGTCAATAATCCCGATTAATAATGTCGAACCGCAGCAATGGGTTGTCTTCTTCGAAACCCAATTCCAACTGGTTTCAGAGAGGCCAGGGGTTGTCCTACAAAGCCAAATTGACGTCCCCCTGCTGTTTAACACAAAAGAGGTAGAGACAGTTCTTAAGTCTATCCCAAGTGGTAAGGCACCGGGCCTGACTGCATTCCAGCCGATTTATTTAAACAGGATCTTGATTTATGGATACCCTACATTACAAATTTAATTAATTCGATAGCTGGTGGAGCCCCAATTCCTGCATCATGGTCTGGAGCGGAAATCATCCCTATCTATAAGAAGGGTGATCGCTCCGCTCCGGCCAATTATAGGCCCATCAGCTTAATTGACGCTATTCAAAAGATAACAGCACGTGTAATATTGGGTAGGATCCAGGGCTGGATGTCTGAAAATGATATTTTATCTCCTTTACATGCGGGGTTCCGGTGTCATATGGGGACTTTGGATCAGGCTTTTGTTGACCAACTAACGGACGCGCCGATGCTCGCCGGCCAAAAGGTGCCCCTGCTCATGTTCGCGGATGACACGCTGATATTATCCAAGACGAGACAGGGGTTGCAGTTAGATCTGTCTCATTTTGAGGAATTTTGCTGCGAACATGAGCTTGTGGTTATCGTAGGGAAGACTAAGTTTATGGTGCTCTATGGGTCCAAGCTGGTCAAAGCACGAGGGAAATCTCGGGAGCAGACAAAAGTCTTCACCTATTTGGGTGTCACTTTTGGCGCTAAGTTGAGCTGGGATCCCCAAGTTAAGATCCTCGCACTGAAACACACTCAATTAGCGGGAGCATTGACCAAGGAACACAGGCTATCATTAACTAAGCCAATAGCTCCAGTGCTCGAAATTTACACGACTAAAATCATTCCCGCTATTTTATATGGTGCTGAAATCTGGGGTTTTGTAACCTGACCCATTTGTCTAAAGCCCAGAATAAATTTATGAGATCAGTTGTAGGCTTGCCCCAATCGTCCCCCCGTACTCCACTGATGTTTGACTTAGGCTGTCATAGTATTGAGCATACTGCCCGCTATAGGCCGTTGGCCTTCTGGAGGCGTCTCTGGATTACTCCAGAGCTCCATCTCTTTGCTAGGGCTTTGTCCGAAGTAAGAGGATTGGATCGCCTGCATAGGATCCCATGGCTGATTGGCATAAAATCTCTCCTTATTGACATGGGGATGAGGGAACTTTGGGAGAGCCCTGAATCGGTGGAATTTCCTTCAAAAGAATCCTATCGAGCAGCATATTGGGAGCTAATTAAAATAAGGAAGTTCTCCTCTGTCACTAGCCCTTCTCTGTCTAGAGATTTTTTAGATCTTAAAGATGAACCCTGCCTGGAAAGCTATTGGGACCTTATATCAAAGCCATCAGACCGCAAGCTTTATCGCCAATTCAGAGTTGGGTCATTGCCACTCCGGAAGTTTACATGTAAGTGGCAACCAGGAACTGGTGATAAGTGCCGATTTTGCCCGGATCATACTGAAGATATTGACCATTTCTTATTCGTATGTCCGGTCTATCACAAACCTCGTAGCTTGTGGCTAAAACCAGCATGTCGGTCCTTAGGAACTAGCTCTGCGATGGCCGCTAAGAGGCTGCTGAAATCTGGCCACAACGAGATCGCAGTAATAGGAGTTGCTAAGTTCCTGAGTTGGGCATGGGTGTTGCGGATGAAAAATGGGGGGCCCTAATAGCTAAGATATTTTTCCTTGAGGTATCGAATGAACCACGTGGAATTATGTATTTTTATGGTTTCTTATGATGTGTTCAAAGTCTTGTGCATGGGATATATTTAATCTTGTATTAGGAACTGTTTTAATATGTACATATAGGTATTTATTTTTTTAAACCTTACTGAGAAACTTGTAAACCAGTTTTAGGTCTTGGTATGATATATATGTGGTTGTTTCTAATTTTAATATACTGACTGTTTTGTCTTTTAATATGAATAATTGCAATAAAGACTTTTTGAATTGAATCGAATTGAGTGGGCCATTATTTCAGGCTCCATCACTCCAAACATTCTCTGTGTTTGGGCTGTGGCCATCACAGCCCCACTAACTCTTTCAGGGATGCCCAGCATTGTTAGATGAGTTTGGTGTTCAACTTCAGCCAAGGCTGAAATTTCCAGATCATTGCCCATCAGGCAATCTACAGGCAAGTTTGGGGACACTGCCACTCTTTTTGGGCCTGTGACCCCTCCCCAGCTGAGATTGACTATGGCCATGGGGTGATCTGTTCTGACACCATCAATGTTGGTCACCTGGTATTTAAACTCAGGTGCTGAGGCGGGACTAGTTTCCCTGTCACCATGGTGACACTAGCCCCTGTGTCCCTAAAGGCCACAGCTTTCTGACCATTAATCAGTGGCTCCAATCTGTACCTGCCCAATGCATTGGGACCTATGGTAAAAGTGGTTGGATTAGGGACACTTAAAATCGAACTAGGACCAAAGCCTTTTGGACAGTTCTAGGGCTAGCATCCTCGAGTTCGAGAGTACCGGAGTACTTGAGTTACCTCACCCAGGGAAGCCAGGTGCATATGTGTCTTTTGGTGCCGGGTCGCGTCGTCGATTCCAATAGAAGCCTGCAAAGAACTGCCGCTGCTGAGAAGAGGAGAAGTGTCCAGAGAGATCCGAGCCTGGATCTAGGATGTAAGGAACCTGAAAGCAGAGGGGACATTGTCTGGGTCACTTGCCAGTGACCTAGGGCAGGATGGACCAATGCCCACAGATGTCGGGTGCTTCAGGTGAGTTGTCGAGTGTCTTGACTCTTCAGCCACAAGGTCCAGGAGGCGTCGACGAAGTCCAAGAGCCAGATTCGAGCTGTCCCACAAAGTCTGTCGAGTGCTGCGGTGTCTGCGACCAGAAAGGACCCAACAAGCCTTGGCAACGGAAGTCTCAGGAAATCAGAGAAAGGACTGCGGTGCAGTCCAGCAAGGTCTGATGGACTCACCCAGCAAGGGTAAGTAAGCACATGTCTGGAGCAACCAGAAAAGCACAAGTAGAAGTGGAGTTGCCTTCGTGGGGACCTGCTAGCCAACGGGCTAGTGATCGCGAAGGAGCCTCGAGCCGTCGTACTTGGAGCTGGCCCATGTCACTCGTGAGGTGGAGACCAACAATCTTCGGTGCAGGAGGTGCTCAAGGCTGGGGCTACTCGGAGCCCAAAGCACAACTTCGAGGATGCCCCAGGAAGGTGTTGTTGCTGCAAAAGGTCACGGTTCCACGTTACCCACGATAGCCACGGGCATCAGCTTTGCTGTGGACTCAGGGTAGCCTCGGGGAAGTCTGGAAATCCACCTCTGGTGATGCAGAGACTTCCGCGTTCGGCGGGAGCTTCAGTAATACTGACTGGTCAATTGCTTCTTTGGTGCCTGCCAAGCAGGGTAGTCACTCCTTGACCCCAAGGGAGATTTCTTCCGTCTTGTAGTCGAGATAGAAAGTCGAAGGTCCAGGATATATGTTTCAGAAGTTCATCCAGGTTAATCTAAAGTCCTAGGGACTGGGTTCCTATACTTATACTAAGTTTAGGGGATGGACTACCTCTAAGGCTCCACCTATGGGTGGGCCTGAGGAAGGGGTGGTTACACCCCTTTCCCTTTGTCCAGTTTCACGCCACAGCAGGGGCTCAGTGCCCCTGCAACCAGTTTGAACCGGGCTATGCACAGGGACACCTTGTGTGCCCCAGGCAGTGTCTCAAAAGCATTCACTGAATGCACCCACCCTGCCCCAATACACCTCAGCCTGTCTGGGGAGGTGGTTACACCTCCCTGTGACAGGAAACCTATTGTCCAGGCCTCCCCTGCTGGAGTTTACCCCAGCAGCAGGTGGCCATACCCGTGTCTGTGGCAGTGGCATTCATTTTGTGATGCCAGGGCTTTGAAAGGATTTAACCGGGTTTAGCCAGTGTGAACTCTCCCTCTAGAAGGATGGAATACTACCCCCACCGCCAGAACTGGGGTAGTGTTCCAAAGCGTTTTACACCAAACACGACATGTTTTTATGCAGCCATTCCAAAGTTGGCATTTACCGCGAGGTTATAATGCATTTAAGAGTATATGGTATGGCTGTATCACAGAACAGCCATAAGGAAGTATTTCGGAAGGCTGCAGAGGTGCTCAGCTCATGCATGGGCACCCTCTCACATAAAACCAAGCACTCTGCCTTCAGGATTGTCAAGGCCTGCCATAGGAGTGGCTTATAGGTTTCTATGTGTCTGTATAAGGTAGTGATATAGATAGCCTATACTACAGTTTAAGAGGTGCAAGCACACCCTTACCCAGGTTGTAGTAGCAGACCTGTGGTGTCATTTTGGAGTGTTTCCCAGGGGTGGCATAATACATGCTGCAGCCCTTGGTAGGCCTCTGAGGTACCTATGCCCTAGGTACACAGTATACCATATACTAGGGGCTTATAAGGCACTCCAGAATCCAATTAGATATGTACCTAATGTACATGGAAACCATTTTACAGAGAAAGCAGATAAACTGGGGCCCTGAATAGCAGGATCCTAGTCCAACTAAGTCATAAACCAGCAAAACACCAGGAGAAAAGTGGGGGCAACCATATAGTCAGATTCCACCTTCCTACAAACATCACATGTCATTGTCAAGCTTGTGGATATGCGCAGACATGCATGTCAATGGTGTGCGGTATTATTGAAAGTGTTGCTACACACATGTGAATGTGCTCGGATGGAGGGAGGATCAGCAGTGAGGCTTCGTCATACACAGTGATAATGCTCATTACAGTCAAGCAATGCATGTTAAACGTGAATCTGAAAGTCTCACATATGACACACTACTATACTGGTAAAGCCTGACAACAGAGCATAATGCAATTCAAATCTACACATTACTCTTTACTGTTTGTCAAAGATGATCTAGGATGTGCACTCTTCCCGTGGCTGATGATACCCCTTTGAGCCACCAATACCCAGGCCGAAAGGCAGCACAATAATGCGCACACACACACACATTTTTTTTTTGATGTAACGTTTCAGATGCTTGGCTATCACAAGTGGAAGGCTACTGTACAGAGCATGATTATTGATCAAGATGATCGTTGCATGTTGTGTGTACTATAAGATATGTGTACACAGCAAAAAAGTTTTCAAAAAAGCTCTTTTACCAGAAGAGGTGTCTCTCATCAAACAATGTAGAGAGAATGACTAAAATGGGTGGGGTCCTCCAACTGTTACAATGGGAAATTTTATGAACCAAACAAAAGCATTTTTTTAAGGTCACATGGCAAGCACGCACCGAGAGCGCAAGGAGGCCGCACCCGACGTGATCTTGAGAAAATATATTTATCATGATATAAGTTTATTACAGTTAGAAATATATAAATGTGGAAAATATTTTAGATTATTGCTTGCTCTCATATACACTTTAAACTTATTTAGATATAGTTTTCTGACATAAAAAAATAAATAAGTGAATGGCGTACCCGGCGCGATACCATATGTCTATGGCATAACACAGGGCCTGCCAGTGTGCACTCGTCGCATACGGAATGCGCTGCCAGCACGACCCTATACGTAGATGACGTAACGCGCGTTTTGGTACCCCCCAGCCGTCGCATACCAAACTAGGCGTTGGCATGACCTTATATGTATATGATGTTAGGCGGGACACGGTGCTACGAAGCCATCAAATACGAAATGCGCATCCTTAACGAGTTTCGCAATATCGCGGATAGGATTTGTGTGGTGATGGAGCTTGGTACACTACCGGTATGGGAGTCTAGTTTTCTAAAAAAAAAATATATATATACATACTTTTTTGGGAAGATATAAAAAATTACATAATTTTTCAAATAAAAAAAAACCAGGATAATTGAGTTGCAAAATATTCCAAAAAATAGAAAATATAGGTTTTATAAATATTAAAACATGAAATTAACATTTAAAAAACCTTTGAAATTCACTGAAAAAACAATAGGTTTTACAGACGTTATAGTTAGGAATTAGCATTTGAAAAACCTTAGAAATCCACTGAAAAAACCATAGGTTTCAGGGCCGTTATAGTTAGTTGGAAATTTGACTCATACAAATCCAGGGCAAGTCGCCTGTTATAGTTAGTTGAGCTAACTATAACTCGCGCGCCTGCAATGCACTGGTGATGACGTCACATATTACATCAAGGCCCAAAAATATATATATATATTTTTAAATCGGCAAAATTCGCGCTGGGTGCTGGTAGCCTGCCGATAAAAATAAAAAAATGAAGCACGGGCTTCGATGCTAATTAGCCCCCGGGGGCCTGTTGAAAATAAAGTGTGGGGGGCCCAATCCCCCCCACACTGCCACGGGGGCTGCCAACCCTGGGGCAAAGTATGAATAATTGGGGGGGGCAAACGGCTGAACCCTCAGGATTCAAGGGGGGTAATCCCCCAACTTAAAAAGCACCACAGGGCGCGTTTGCACAGTGGTGAAGGGAGGGGGTGTGGCCTGAGGTGATATGTGTGCAAACACGCACTCTGGCGGATTTAAGTTCAGGAATTAATTCCTCTTCAATCCTCAGGGTCGCTGGGGGACAACTAGCCAACCAGGTACCTCCAGTAAGCACCACGGAGCTGCATTGCAGAGTGTTGTAATAAGGGGAGTGGCCTCTGAACACCTCTCTGCAACGCAGCTCTCTGGCGCATACTGTAGGTACCTGGTGGGCTAGTTGGCCCCTAGGGACCCTTGGGATTGAGGAGGAATTAATTTTCCTACTTAAAACACACCACATGGCATGTTTGCCGACATGTCACAATTGTGCAAACGCGCCCTGTGGTGCGTTTTCAGTTGAGGAATTAATTCCTCTTCAATCTTGAGGGTCCCTGGGGCCAACTAGCCCACCAGGTACCTCCAGTATGCGCCAGGGAGCTGCGTTGCAGAGAGGTGTTCAGAGGCTACGCCCCTTTTTACACCTCTCTGCAATGTAGCTCTGTGGTGCCGGAGGTACCTAGTGGGCTAGTTTGACCCTTCGGACCCTCAGGATTCAAGGGACTTAATCTCCCAACTTAAAACGGACATCGAGTGTGTTTACACAGGTCCGAAGGGTGGGGACGGGGCCTTAGGTGACGTGTGCAAACAAGCCCTGTGGCGTGTTTTAAGTTGGGGAAGGAATTTCCCTTCAATCCTGATAGCCCTTGGGGGGCCACTAGCTCACCAGGTGCTTCCAATAAGCGTCATTGTGCTGCCTTGCAGAGAGGTGGTCCAGGCCGTACCCCTTTTTACACCTCTCTGCAACAGCGCTTACTGGAGGTACCGAGTTGGCTACTTTGACCCTAGTGACCTTCAGGATTCAAGGGGACTTAATCTCCCAACTTAAAACAGACACAGGGCGTGTTTACACAGTGGGAAAGGGAGGGGACGGGATCTGAGGTGACGCGTGAAAGCACGCCCTGTGGCGCATTTGAAGTTGAGGAAATAATTCCCCTTCAATCCTGAGAGCCCCAGGGGGCCAACTAGCCCATCAGGTCCTTCCAGTAAGCGCCACTGCACTGTGTTTTAGAGAGGTGGCCCAGGGCGTGCCCCTTTTTACACCTCTCTGCAACGCAGCTCTGTGGCGCTTACCGGAGGTACCTAGTGGGCTACTTGGACCTTAGGGACACTCAGGATTCAAGGGGACTTAATCTCCTAAATTAAAACGGACACAGGGCGCGTTCGCACAGTGGTGAAGGGAGGGGATGGTGTAGGAAAGTGGCTCTATATATACTGGACCAAAGTAAAATCAGCCGAACTACGAATTCCGATTTACTCAGCTGTTATCAGAAGAGACCTCAGTGCTGCATCTTTGAGCCCAGTACTGATCCTGAAAAGTAATTCTAACCTACTTACCAGTAACTTGAATTTCCTTCCATAGGATATCCTTGCCTGCTTTTTGCTGAAAAACTTTTTAAGTGTTGATTTTTGAAACTTACAAATATTCCTCTAAAATCAGCCGAACTACGAATTCCGATTTACTCACCTGTTATCAGGAGGGACTTCAGTGCTGCATCTTTGAGCCCAGTACTGATCCTGAAAAGTAATTGTAACCGTATTTACCAGTAACTTGAATTTCCTTCCATAGGCTAACATTCACTGGTTTCACTTGGAAATTCTTCTAAGTGCGGAGTTTTGGAACTTTAAAATACTCATCTAAAATCAGCTGAACTACGAATTCCGATTTACTTACCTGTTATCAGGAGAGACCTCAGTGCTGCATCTTTGAGCCCAGTTCTGATCCTGAAAAGTAATTGTAACCGTACTTACCAGTAACTTGAATTTCCTTCCATAGGATATCATTGCCTGCATTTTGCTGAAAAAGTTTCTAAGTGTCGATTTTTGAAAAGTACAAATATTCCTCTAAAATCAGCCGAACTGCGAAATCCGATTTACTCACCTGTTATCAGGAGAGACCTCAGTGCTGCATCTTTGAGCCCAGTACTAATCCGGAAAAGTAATTCTAACACTTATAAATTCACCCAGGCACTCTCCTTGCAGTACTCTAATCATTCAGTCAGTATCCAAGTATTCATGCAGCGAGCCAGGCACTAGCACATGGACTGCCTAAAATGCCTATCCACTATGCATGCAGTCCTCTCACCACCTACACACTTGTCTTTTACACCTTCAATTCCCCAGTCAGTATCCATACACTTCCAGCAAACACCCTGTCACTCCCCTTGCACTCCTCTAGTGACCCATTCAGCACCATGTACTAATTCATTCACTGCGACAAATCCCAACCACTTATAAATTCACCCAGGCACTCTCCTTGCAGTACTCTAATCGTTCAGTCAGTACCCAAGTACTCATGCACTGAGCCATGCTTTAGCACATGGACTACTTAAAACCCCTATCCACTATGCATGCAGTCCCCTAACTAACCAACACACTTATAGTTCTGCACTTATACATTCAACAAAAAAACAATATTTCAGTTATAATATTTAAAAAAAAAATCCATTTATATTAAAAATATATAATGTAATTTAAAAAATAAAATATGTAAAAATAAACAGTTAAACAACTGTAGAAAATCAGTATAAAAAATACATATAACTATTATTACATTTAAAAATTATCATTTAAAAAACCTTCAAAATTCACTGAAAAAAAGCATAGGTTTCAAACATGTTATAGTTAGGAATTAGCATTTAAAAAACCTTCAAAATTCACTGAAAAAACCATAGGTTTCAGGGCTGTTATAGTTAGCTGGACATTTCACTCGTACAAAACCATTGAAATTCCTCCGTTATAGTTAGTTCTGCTAACTATAACTCTCACGCCCGCAATCCACTGCTGATGATGTCACATATTACATCATTCATGACATGGTCAGTGACATCACTGATGACATCACTGATTGCATCTCAAATGACATCACTGATGACATCACTGATGACATCATCCATGTGACAGTCAGATACACCTCATCATACAGTAGTATAACCTTTCATCACTCACTGTAAAATACAGAGTAACATATTCGAATCCATTGACTCACCAATACAAGTTTCTAAAAAGCAACTCAGTGATTCCTAGATCTACACACACATCTAATCACTTACCTATATCTTCACTCATACATGCTGTCAATGATCAATAGAACACTATCAAATACACTTATATTATATCGACATTACACACCAGCACACATCCTATTCACTTATACAGTCATCTTACTCACTTATGCAAACAATGGATCATACTTACATTTACTCAGCTACACACTTAGACAAACACCACTTCATTTATTCATATAGATAGTAACTTATACTTAGTGTGTTATAAAATCACTATAACAAGCATACAGTTCGCCATACAGTCACTCATACAATCACTGAGTCTAATGTACACTTATTTATATACAACAACTTTCACATACACTGCCTTTTATTTTTCTAGTTCGTTGGACATGTACCATTGAGAGATATATTTGCTCATCACTATACCCATAAAGATATTCACTCACCCAAACAACTATTATAACATGTAGTCTTAACCTCATATACCTACTGAATCAACTATTCACACATCTTTGGGCAGTCACACACCCCCCACCGAACCACACACACATTCATTCCCCCATACAAATACTCAGTTAACTAATCAATAACTAATATAGACTTTCACATAGCTAGTAACCAGCTGGTGCAGCAGTTTACACAACAACTGACAAAGTGATGCAGATATTCACACAGTTTAGTCACGATCCAATATATTTAGTGAGACACCATAAATTAGTAAAGTAAACAGTCAATCACACTGCTACTAAATCCTCCATCCAGATATTTATATTTATATATCCACTCATTCTTCAATGCAGATTGCTATAATACATATTTAAATATCGAACCAAACCACATTCACTGGATGAGGTCATCAGTGATGTCATCTGTGATGTCATTTGAGATGTCATCAGTGGTGTCATCAGTGATGTCACTGACCATGTCATGAATGATGTAATATATGACATCATCAGCAGTGGATTGCAGGCGCGCAAGTTATAGTTAGCAGAACTAACTATAACGGAGGAATTTCAACAGTTTTGTACGAGTGAAATTTCCAGCTAACTATAACAGCCCTGAAACCTATGTTTTTTTTCAGTGATTTTCTAAGGTTTTTTAAATGCTAATTCCTAACTATAACATGTCTGAAACCTATTTTTTCAGTGAATATATATATATATATATATATTCACTGAAAAAACCATAGGTTTCACACATGTTATAGTTAGCGGAAATTTTACTGATAAAAAACCTGTGAAATTGCCCCGTTATAGTTAGTGCTGGCAACTATAACTCACGCGACCGCAATCCTCTGCTGATGCTAATACTGTATTTAGACACTTATTTGCCCATGTCTTCTTCCATACATTTTTAGCTATACATATATTACAAATATTTTTTTTTCATAAAGACACATATGTCATCAGCAGAAGATTGCGGTCGCGTGAGTTATAGTTGCCAGCACTAACTATAACGGGGCAATTTCACAGGTTTTTTATCAGTAAAATTTCCGCTAACTATAACATGTGTGAAACCTATGGTTTTTTCAGTGAATTTGCAAGGTTTTTTAAATGCTAATTCCTAACTATAACGTGTGTGAAACCTATGGTTTTTTCAGTGAATTTGTACGGTTTTTTAAATGCTAAGTTACTTTACGCCATTCGAGGCGTGCGCGCCGACATGTCACAACAAAGAGCATACCTGGCTGGTGGTCGCTCCGCTGCGCACTCTGCATAGCCCGGGGGGTCCGGTGGAGTTCTGCTCTTCATTTTTGCCGCCAAAGACCTTGCTGGACGCCGCGTGGGGACTACAGCCCCCAGAATCCCTAGCGGCACTTCCTGTTTCCGATCCCCTGCGCGCCCGGAGGCGCTTAAAGCTGCGAGGCTCCCTCGGTGGAGCGGGGGCACAACAAAGAGCATACCTGGCTGGTGGTCGCTCCGCTGCGCACTCTGCATAGCCCGGGGGGTCCGGTGGAGTTCTGCTCTTCATTTTGCCGCCAAAGACCTTGCTGGACGCCGCGTGGGGACTACAGCCCCCAGAATCCCTAGCGGCACTTCCTGTTTCCGATCCCCTGCGCGCCCGGAGGCGCTTAAAGCTGCGAGGCTCCCTCGGTGGAGCGGGGGCACAACAAAGAGCATACCTGGCTGGTGGTCGCTCCGCTGCGCACTCTGCATAGCCCGGGTTGTCCGGTGGAGTTCTGCTCTTCATTTTTGCCGCCAAAGACCTTGCTGGACGCCGCGTGGGGACTACAGCCCCCAGAATCCCTAGCGGCACTTCCTGTTTCCGATCCCCTGCGCGCCCGGAGGCGCTTAAAGCTGCGAGGCTCCCTCCGCGTCGCGGACGCGCGCGGGCGGCGCCGGGCTAAGCCCGGGCAAAGGGCGGGCCCTCTGTGGCCCTCAGAGGCCTGAGGAGACTGGACTGGGCCAGGGACGCTGGTTCTGCGAGGATAAGTTGCACAAAGCTGCGGGGGTGATATAGAGATACCTGCTAACTGCAGCCAATGTTTTGTTATTTTTAAATATTTTATAATTCAAGTGAAAGAGTAACGGATTGCACGTTATATCAATTCAGCTAGTTTCAGACGGGGGTGGTACGATTTATAATTTACAATATGTCTAGATCTAAACCCTCTATGGGGCCACGTACAATGGATAACTACCTGGTCCAGAAGGTCAGTAAAATTAACTCAGAAAGACGACAGTCGCTGGGGAAAAGTAGTACTCCGCATCTAGAGAGCCCTCTAGGAGGTCTATCAACACCTAGTACGGAGGGTGCGAATAATCACTCCGACACTAGTACCTGGGAAGTGGCAGAGTCAACAGAGAGGGGACACCTCGAGAACGTACAAACCACCCCCAATGAGTCAATAATAGATGACTGCCCTGATACGGTGGAGCAATGTTTATCTTCCCCAAAGGGACGGGTAGTCAGAAAATGTAGGAAACTCCCGATTAAAAAGGGGACACTGCGTAAAGGGCAGAAACCAGCTGACTCACCAGATACGGAAAGTACGGACCTGAGGAAAAATTATGAGGGGAGGACTGAGGATAGTACTACTATTAACATTGAGGAGATTATCGGTATCAAGATTAGGGATATCATAAACCCATTGGTCTTAAAAATAGAGGAGTTAACAAAGGAAGTAGGGAGATTGGGTGGTTTGCTAAGTAGGGCCTTAGACAAACAAAGAGAGGTCTCTGTTGCTACTACTGCTACAACTGTTGTAACTGACACCACTAACAATCAAGACAAGAACCAAGCACAGGGAGACACTGCTAAGGAAGCCACAGGGAATAAAGGGAATGACAGTGCTATCTTGGTAACGCCCCAAATGAGCACGCCTTCAATTAGCAATACTCTGCCTGTTATGGATAACATAAATGAGTGGAAGGAAAAGAATGTTAAGGGCGCTGTAAATCTTCCACCTGAGTGTGCCCCTTATGTGGTGGTACTTACTAATGTGCCACCGCTAGATAACAGGGGTTTTCAAGAAAGCCATGATTCCCTAAAAAACAAATGCCTGTCGTGGCTAAATAGACAATGTGGTTTTCCATTGAATTTCTCAGATAATATTCTGACAGCAAGGAGAGCCAACTGGATTGGGAGCGATAGGAAAAGATTAAAGGGGGACTGTGTAATTATTAACTTTAAATACCCACAGCATGTTACTACAGTCCTACTAAGAGCGGCATCTCTCCCACTCTCAGATGGCAATGTATGTGCCCGAGCACTAGGATACTTTTATAATCATCTTAATGATAATTGGAGGGACAATACTAGAAGCAATACTAGAAGTACTACTTATCCACTCACTTGTAAACCCCATATTGATATTCCTACACAGAATAGATTTCTTGCACTTAGTACCTTGGACTCTAATGATTGACGCATAAAAGATATGTGCAAGCTGGAAAGAGGGACCCAATTTGGAAAACTGTAGAGAGGAATGTCGATCTGTAATTTCTGTAGTAACAACCCTGGTCCCTGGATTTGTGTCTAATCTGAATGAGGCTGAGATCACACAAGAGGGTAGTATGAATACAGGTGAACCGGGTCAAACTTATGAGGAAGGCATAACGGAGGGAAACGCCCGAGGTCCTACTAGTGGGATTACTACCAGAACAGGTATATGCTCCAGGCTGGTGTGCTGGAATGTAGCTGGTCTGAAATCCAAAAGTAGAGACCCGGGTTGGAACTCCTTTATTAATAGGTATGATATCCTATGTTTTCAGGAAACCTGGTGCAAAGATAACATTGATTTTGAGGGGTTTGCTTCATATAACCTACCAGCATATGGAGAGGGACCGGGAAGAGCTAAGGGGGGTTTACTCACCCTTGTATCGGTCCATCGCCAGATGACGGTTATAAAGTATGTGCCGGTAGGTGATCTAATACAGATGATTTGGATCCGAGAAGGCAAAAGCCGTAATATCCTTCTGATCAATTATTATAACAATATTTTTGATAGCACCAGGGGAAGAATCGTAACTGAATTGGCCAATGCAATTGAGAATCTAAGTTTGAACTCTAATGAAGTATTTGATATTATCTGGTGTGGGGATTTCAATGTCTCATTATGTGAATTATTATCCACAAAAGCGTGTGGGGTCACAAATAATGCTGGTTGGGAGGTCCCACACTTTAGGCATGATATGTATGGGGAAAACTTGAATGCATTAATGGGGTGCCTTGACCTGGAAATTTTGGATTGTTGCAGGGATAGTAATGGTTCACCTATCCCTACATTCAGGAATTGGCGTGCCAACTCTGTAATTGATCACGTGTTGGTATCTTCCACTATTGCTGATTGTTTTGCCCCACTGGAAATGGAAACAATGGGCACTAGTGACCATAATTGTATTATTGTGCCCATGACCTTGTGGGAAGGGAATGATAGAGAGACAGGAACTACGGTTGGAAACATTGAGGCACACCGGGTAAATGGGGTAAGGTTGAGGTGGATAGGTGCAAAAGCATCAGAATTAAGGGAATCTATCATTACGAAGAATTTAGCAGACATGGTTTTTATTTTAGAGAATAGATTAGATCATGAGCGGGTCTTATCTAGTTTTAAAGAAATCAACAATGCCATTAACGCTAAGTTTACAAGCAGTAGTAGGGGTAGTAAAAAACCTGGTTTGGTCTGGTTTGACAAAACCTGTTCTACTGCCCTGACCAATCTTAAACAGGCCCTTGTAATTAGACCTAGAGATAAAAAACTAGTAACTACTCTGAGGCTAGAATATAAAAGTGCTATTAAAGCAAGGAAGAAGGTTCTACAGCTCCAGGCCTGGGATTCTCTTAACCAGGCGGCAGAACTTTCTAATTCCGTATTATTTTGGGCAACAGTCAACTCCCCATTCCTTAAGGAAACAAATATGCCTGAGTTAACATCAAATGTTTCCTGTGAAGGCTGGATTACCCACTTCTCAAGTATTTTCGACTCAGATAAAAACACTAATGTCGGGACAGATAGCTGGCCGATTATACCACTGGAGATTACTGTGGAAGAAGTGGAAATGGGGATTAGGGCAAGCAAAGGAGGGAAGGCCCAAGGCCCAGATGGGGTCCCTAGTGATGTATATAAGGATGCCCCAGAAGTATGGGGCCCTTTGTTGGCTGTTGTTTTTAATGCCGCGGTTTGTATAGACCCTCCGTTAACATGGGAGGAGTCTATAATCGTACCAATATATAAGAAAGGTCCCAGGTCAGATGCAAAAAATTATAGACCAGTTTCATTATTGGATGCTTCGGTAAAAGTTATGAGTAGGATTATGCTAGTTAGGCTCGAAGAATGGGTAGAACAGGACTGTATTCTGTCAGATAGCCAATATGGCTTTAGGAAAGGTAGGGGTACACTCGATCAATGCATTAATCTAGAACTATTGATCGGGAAATATAGCGAAGCCAAATCTGGCCATATTTATATGTGCTTTGCAGATTTAAGTAGCGCTTTCGACATGGTTGACCACTCTATTCTGTGGTCAACCTTGTTGGAATTAGGGGCGCCAAAGGGCATAATTT
This sequence comes from Triturus cristatus, assembly GCF_964204655.1. Classification (NCBI taxonomy): domain Eukaryota; kingdom Metazoa; phylum Chordata; class Amphibia; order Caudata; family Salamandridae; genus Triturus; species Triturus cristatus. Next base: position 535,604,966 of record NC_140591.1, on the reverse strand, counting down.
ATTTTCTCGCCAGGATGTATGAGAGATTAAAAACATGTGTACGTTTTGGTAAGAAGGGCGAATGTACCCGGAACTTTAGCGTTAAACGAGGTATAAGGCAGGGTTGTGTTTTAGCACCACTTTTATTTATTTTATTTATAAATAACATTGATGCAATTTTAAAAGAAGTACCTGCGGATGCTCCTATGATTAACGGTGTCCCAGTACCAGTGTTACTATATGCCGACGACGCTGTATTGTTATCAAGAACCCCGATAGGGTTACAACGACTAATGGATAGTTTTGCTTCTTTTATTAATGATAAAAAACTAGTTATCAACAAAAGCAAAACTTATACAATGATATGTGGCCCAAAGAAACGTAAACATACAGCGAAAGGGTTTTTTATTGACAAAGCAAAAGTACAGCAGGTGGACAAATTCTGTTATTTAGGCATAACTTTTTCTGAAGATAAAAAGTGGACACATGAATTTAATAATATACGCAATAAAATGGCTAGAAATGCACATGGAATTTTTAGATTTGCCCAGAAAATTGGGGATCGTAGGACCAGAGATATGACAAAAATTTATCAGGCAAGATGTGTTTCGATTGCATTATATGGGGCAGGAATTTGGGGTTACAGTGATGTATGTGAATTGCAACTGGAACAGAATTCTTTCCTTAAAAAAGTTTTGTGTTTACCCACTTCGGCCTCTAATGCATTATGTCACCAAGAATTAAATATGAACTATCTATCCGATCTTTTGTCACTTAGACCTTTGATGGTTTGGCGGTCTATTTGGTTGAATGAAGAAAAATCTTTTAGTAGGGTTATTATCCAGGATTGTATGCGATTAGATAACGCTTTAGCAATATCCTGGATTAAATACATTATTATGTGTTTTTCGGACATTTTTAACCTGAATATTGTAACTGATCCGAACGCTGTCCTATTAATCCCTAAGATCGAGTTAAAAAGGGTTTTTCTTGCCTTTGTTGAGAGGAAAAGAACTGTTATTGCTGGTACTTTGTCCAATGTTATGTTTTATAACATTGATATTTGTCCATGGATGGATTCCCTGTCTATTTAACTCTTGTCACCAGGCCGACACATAAATTTGTGCTGACCAGATTGAGATTTGGAACAGTGCATCATCTGGTGGCACAACCTGTAATGAGGAAATACCCTGTAGGTCCTTGTAGTTGTGACGGGATTTCAAAGCAGAGCACAATGCACTTTATATTATTCTGCAAGCTCTACTCTAACTTTCGTATTATTCTGCTAAAACCCATGTTTGTTAAATATGGTACACGTACGGTTGAGCAAGCTATGAAACTGATTTTTAATTTACAATCGGCTGATATCTGTTTTTATACTGCTACTTTTTTAAACAAATGCATCAATGTTAGGAAAAGCATGTGTTTTTAAATGTGGTTATGTCATTTTAAGGTGTAAATTATTGGTTTTTATTAATTATTAATACTGTTTAATGATGTGTAATTATGTCTGCTATATGCTGTTCATATTTTGTAATTGTGATTGTGTATGCTTTTATGGACATTAATTTGTACCGAATAAAGCTGAATTGAATTAGAATTAGAACTATAACGGAGGAATTTCAACAGTTTTGTACGAGTGAAATTTCCAGCTAACTATAACAGCCCTGAAACCTATGGTTTTTTTCAGTGATTTTCTAAGGTTTTTTAAATGCTAATTCCTAACTATAACATGTCTGAAACCTATTTTTTCAGTGAATATATATATATATATATATATTCACTGAAAAAACCATAGGTTTCACACATGTTATAGTTAGCGGAAATTTTACTGATAAAAAACCTGTGAAATTGCCCCGTTATAGTTAGTGCTGGCAACTATAACTCACGCGACCGCAATCCTCTGCTGATGCTAATACTGTATTTAGACACTTATTTGCCCATGTCTTCTTCCATACATTTTTAGCTATACATATATTACAAATATTTTTTTTTCATAAAGACACATATGTCATCAGCAGAAGATTGCGGTCGCGTGAGTTATAGTTGCCAGCACTAACTATAACGGGGCAATTTCACAGGTTTTTTATCAGTAAAATTTCCGCTAACTATAACATGTGTGAAACCTATGGTTTTTTCAGTGAATTTGCAAGGTTTTTTAAATGCTAATTCCTAACTATAACGTGTGTGAAACCTATGGTTTTTTCAGTGAATTTGTACGGTTTTTTAAATGCTAAGTTACTTTACGCCATTCGAGGCGTGCGCGCCCACTTAACGCAGTTCGTTCCGTGCACGGTTTTTATCAACTTTAATAAGCCCTGTACATTTGGTGGCCTTCGGCCACCAAAAGCACAGGGGGTGGGGTCAATGTGGATAGTGTTTTTTTTATTTCGATTTTATAATTTCATGTTGCAAAAATTAAGGTTTTTTTACCTATTAATAAGCCCTGTACATTTGGTGGCCTACGGCCACCAAAAGCACAGGGGGTGGGGTAAGTGTGGATAGTGTTTTCTTTATTTCGATTTTATAATTTCATGTTGCCAAAATTTAGTTTTTTTTACCTATTAATAAGCCCTGTACATTTGATAGCCTACGGCCACCAAAAGCACAGGGGGTGGAGTAAGTGTGGATAGTGTTTTTTTTATTTTTATTTTTTTACCGTACGCTTACGGTAAGCGTACGGTAAGCGTACTCGGCGAAATTGCCGAAAAAAAAATAAAACCGTTTTTGCTCTTGGGGGATGTTTGGGGACTCCCTCAACATGACTATGTGGGAGGGAGTTGTCAACACAGCCCCGTAACATGTTTTTGGCCATCATGTTTGATAAACAACACTCAGTGCGGGAGACAAAATGGCGGACGCCGCTTCCTGGTTTCGGCCGATTCGAATGTTTACTAAGATCTAAGAGCCAATCAGAATCGCGCTCGCGCACGCCACCGTACGCTTACGGTAAGCGTACGGTAAGCGTACCGTAAGCGGGCTCAGATATATATATTGATATAAAGGCTATTTTCGCAGAATCTACTGAACAGATTTATACCAAACCTACAAAAGGCACTTCCTTGACCTAGGGACTACCTCTCTGCCAAATTTCTAGTAATTCTGTTCAGCCGTTCGGGCTGTAGCTCGTTCTAAAGGTCCTATGGAAAAATGCATGGGAAAAACGCGTTTTGGGACCCCCCTTTTATCTCAGCCCCCGCTTGACGAATCCCCCCGAGACTTTCAGGGTAGGAGCGGAGCGTAGCGCCCCACCTATTTTGAGAAATTCGCGAGGATTCATCGACCGGCGCCAAAGTTATTCAAAATAGAATGTTGAGGTTTTCCTATGGAAAAGGGGTCCTAACTATAACTACCTACTGGCGACCGCCAGTAGGTAATATATATATATATATATATATATATATATAAACACAAAGTTTGTAGCTGTTCCCAAGCCTCTAATCCGGCGGGCTCACGGCTGGGGTAGCCACCCCCAAAACTCTCACACGTACAATCCGGCGCAATCCTTTCCAGATGTAACGAAGGAATCACACAGGAGCCGTGGCCTCTATTTTTAGTACAGGTTTATTGCAGACACAAACGTCCGACGCGTTTCGGAGTAGGACACTCCTTCGTCACGGGCAAACTTTGTGCATTTCAACTTTGTTAATAAAGATAAATTAACATGTCACGTGATATAATAAACATAAACAAAATACTTTACATATTACAATTCATATGGGTATTTACATTTTTTGAAGTTAATTCAAGGTAAATTCGTGTAAATGGTAAGTATAATGACTAGCATGTCAAGAACAGTATATTTAAAGGTTTAAGAAAATCCGCAGTTTATAAATAGCACGCGCAAAAAGCGTGTACGGATAGCAAGTATCAGAGAATTCATTTATACCCTTCGTGTTTCCCTCCCTTGTGGGAAAAAGTGCTCAATTCTGGTCGACAAAATAACGGTAGAGATTAACCTACCGCTTAAATAAATTCATGTCGGCCGTTCTTAGACTCGAACTCATCACGTTAAAAAGTAAGCCAGTGGTGTATTAGTCCATGGTGCTACGGGAGTATTCACTCTTACCTCCCCAAACTATATGGTGCAGACAGACTAGGAATGCCGAATAAAACGCCCCAGTGGGCATGCTATAGTCAGAAACAATTGAATCAAGGCAATACATAGTCTTTATCAATAACAAAGAGTTGGTCCAAAAGTTTTAAAGAACAAAAGGGTTATAAGACTCTTCCACGCTGATTAAATCAATTCAATACTGCCACGGTGGGCGAAATCATAATAAACGGATTTCCTTGAGGTATTGCCCATGTGGGCAAACTGTTCAAAGGGTAGCCAATTCATCTACTTCTCCAAGCATCAGTTACCTTGAAAAGAGACAGAATGTCTATTAAAATTCTTCATATTGTTACATGAAATTATTAAAAGATACACAAAATTTCTAAAAAACAGCAAGCAGAAACAGCAGCAGGTATGCACAAACTTATTGTACCAAATATTTAGTATAGATGCACTGACAGCTCCTCATCCATATTCAACCCATGGGGCATCATGGTATTGAATCTAATTATAAATTTGGATTCCAATTTCCTGAGTTCTAACAGTCTATTGCCACCTCTTGTATTTGGAAAAACACAATCAATTGCGGCAAATTTGACAAGACTGGCATTGCTGTGGTGATTATCCTGAAAGTGCCGGGCTACTGGATATGTTTTATCATTTTTGTTGATAGCTCTCAAGTGCTCCAACACTCTTTTCTTTCCTGAATGGATGGTGCTCCCTATGTAGTATTTCGAACAGGGACACTTGAGGATATACACCACAAATTCCGTATTACAGTTTAGGTGTTTTTGTATAACCCAAGGGGCCTCATTATTGTTGAATTTCACTGATTTTATGCTACAACTGTATTTACAAGCCTTACATTGGTTACATGTAAAGAACCCCTTAACCGCATTCTCTTTTATAGGATTGGGGATCATGTTGTTGCATAATTGGTCTCTTAGTGATTTGGGTTTGCGGAAAGTCAGAGATGGATGATCACCTATATGATCTTTTAAATCCTTATCAGTTTTCAGCACTTCCCAAAACTTTTTTAAGCTCCTCCTCACCTCCCATGCATGGGTGCTGTAGGTAGTGATAAACCTTACAGTTTCTTTAGGCTTGATAATTGGAACAGTTTCTGTAGGGAAAAGAAGTTCCTGGCGATTGAGAGCTTCAACTTTATTAATCGCCTTTTTCACTGTTTTAGCACTATAACCACGTGCCAAAAAACGTTCTTGCATAATGGATTTTTCTTTTTCAAAATTGCTGGTGGTACTGCAATTTCTGCGTGCCCGCAATAGCTCCCCAAAGGGTATGCTTTGTATAAGGTTATGTGGATGGCAACTGTCCGCGTGAAGTAGACTGTTGCCCGCCGTAGTTTTTCTGAATAAGGAACTTTCTATGGTGTTATTTTTGATCTCAAGTTTGAGGTCCAAGAATACCATGGTGTCTTTGCTCACTTGGTGTGTGAATTGGAGATTCATTTCGTTAATATTAAGAGTCTCTACAAATTCTATGGCTTGTGCCTCAGTGCCACTCCACACACAAAAAATATCATCTATGTAGCGTAGCCAGAGGACAGCATGGTTCTTAAAGAGTTCGATGTTGTGGACCACCTGCTCCTCCCACCAGCCCAGGTAGAGACCTGCAAAGCTGGGGGCGAAGCAGGTTCCCATAGCTGTCCCCTGGATCTGCCTATAGATGTTCTTGTCGAAAAGGAAAAAATTATTATTCAAACACATTTCAATCATTTTGAGCAACATCTCTGTATGATGTAAAAAACTTGCTGGTCTACTATAGAGAAAATGCTTACATGTTTCCAGGCCTAAAGTTTGCGGAATACTGGTATAAAGACTGCAAACATCTAGTCCTAACATGAGATATTCTGAAGACCATTCCATGCCAGAAATGTGCTTAAGGAAGTCACTAGTATCACGGACATAGGAAGGGAGGGATTGAACCATCGGTTGGAGAAAGTAGTCCACATATTTGGAAGTATTTTCCAACGCACTCCCACATGAAGAGACAATAGGCCTCCCTGGTGGCCGTTGGGCATTCTTGTGCAACTTTGGTAACAGATATAATACTGGTAGTTTAGGGTGTTTGCATGCCAAATAAGAAAATTCATCTGCGCTTATCATGCATACATCTTTCCACTCAGTGATCTGATTTGCCACTGTAGACATTGCTTGATTATAAATTAGTCTAGTAGTTTGACAGTACCTACTAGTGTCAGACAATTGTGACAGTCCTTCTTGTTTATACATGTCCACAGGCCAAATGACCACGTTTCCCCCTTTGTCGCTCTGCTTTATGACAAAGTCATGATTTGATTCCAGTGCATTCAATGCTTTGAGTTGGTAAGGGTTTAAGTTTGTTCTTTGATATATTTTATGGTTTTTCAATTTTTTTAGTTCATTAACCATCCCTTTCTCAAAGCAATTTATTGCTTCACAGTTAATTTGGGGTAGAAACACAGATTTAGGTTTAAACGGAGTTTCCGCTATCATGTCTACAGGAAGAGCCGTATCCACTATTCCTGCTAGTTCTTGAGCCACTTGGAAAGTCTCTATGTCCTTAATTTGAACATCCAATTGTACGTTGGATTTTTCAATAGGCTGTTTTTTGGGCTTATTCGAAAACCATTTCTTCAGTTTTAATTTTCTTACGTAATGAAATAGGTCAATCCTACTCTCTGTGTAATTGAATCTAGATGTAGGGCAAAATGATAGGCCTAACATTAAAACATCTAATTCAACTTTACTTAATTTGTAATTAGAAAGGTTTACCACGGTTCGTGTTTTCATGTTTTCTTGGCGAACCTGCCCCTTGTTCTTGTTCCCACTGGGCTGTCTGATTGCATGGAATAGTTTAGCTTTCTGCCTCCTCTTCCTCCTCTTCCACGACCTCTTGCCGGGCTGTCGCTGATAGTCATCGTATTTGATTTGTCTATTGTCAGCAACTCGTACTCCTTTAAAAATCGGGCTTTTAGTGCCTCTGCTGCGTTTCCTTGTATGTTAGTGGTTATTTCTGACTCGCATTGCAAAATTTGTTCCATTGTTTCTGATACTCCACTGCTCAATGTCGTTGGTCCATCTCCTCCTTCCGCTCCTTGTGTTATTTTTACAATTTGTTTGGCTTGGTTGGTCTGTTCATTTCTTAATTTCTCGAACTTCTTGCCGAAAGTTAATATCTGGCCATTGTTGTAATCAATTTCGTCTCTCTCGAATTTGGATAATTTTTTCATTTTAATTTCATCCTCTAGTTTTCCCAGTCTCTTATTCATTTTCTCCATTTCCGTTTCAAATTCTTCTTCGCTCAATAACTCTTCCAATGTCACAATTATTTCTTCACTTTCTAGAGTTAGTTTGATACTTTCTTTTTCGGCAAATTTGATTAGTATCTTCAACATGTTCAAGGAACATAAATGATTGTTTTCCATCCACTCCGATAACATTTCCGGATCAGGCTGTTGAAGTGTTGGGGTTATAAATATACGTAACCCTCGAGGTATACGATTGCAGTCCACGTAGTGTTGCAAAGCTGTCGCTTCCCACCATTTGGACTGCTCTTTTTTAAGTACTTTCCACAGCGAGTCCCACAATTTTCTTTTATCTTTTATCACATTGGGGGCGGAAATGATTTTCTGTCCACCCTCCTCAGTGCGGGTCGTTTTGTCAAATAGTTGCACCGCTGCTGCTTTGCGCTTGCTGTTTCTAGTGTCCGCCATTGTTTTTACGGTGTATCATGTACACGTAGTTTCCGATATAATTCTCGGATTGCACTTTTTCTTGCGCTGTGAGTAGTGTCGAACACCCACGCAAGAATGCCGATTACCACGATCTCCCTTCCGCCTCGATAGCAACCTCTGTGGAGTGATACTTCGACTCACCAGTCAGGTCCGATATCCGAGAACGCAGCTCCCTGCTTCCCTTCCTCGTAGCTCGACTGGTGTTCTGGGTAGGCACTCCTCCTGCCGCTGTGTTTCAGGCGGTGTCTTTCGTGTGGGCAAGGGTTTTTTTACGACATAAACACAAAGTTTGTAGCTGTTCCCAAGCCTCTAATCCGGCGGGCTCACGGCTGGGGTAGCCACCCCCAAAACTCTCACACGTACAATCCGGCGCAATCCTTTCCAGATGTAACGAAGGAATCACACAGGAGCCGTGGCCTCTATTTTTAGTGCAGGTTTATTGCAGACACAAACGTCCGACGCGTTTCGGAGTAGGACACTCCTTCGTCACGGGCAAACTTTGTGCATTTCAACTTTGTTAATAAAGATAAATTAACATGTCACGTGATATAATAAACATAAACAAAATACTTTACATATTACAATTCATATGGGTATTTACATTTTTTGAAGTTAATTCAAGGTAAATTCCTGTAAATGGTAAGTATAATGACTAGCATGTCAAGAACAGTATATTTAAAGGTTTAAGAAAATCCGCAGAAATAGGGATGCTCTGGGAGCCAAATACCTTGTCATTGTGGCTATTAAAGAACCTGGGCAGGAAACTGACATTCCTAGTCTGTCTGCACCATATAGTTTGGGGAGGTAAGAGTGAATACTCCCGTAGCACCATGGACTAATACACCACTGGCTTACTTTTTAACGTGATGAGTTCGAGTCTAAGAACGGCCGACATGAATTTATTTAAGCGGTAGGTTAATCTCTACCGTTATTTTGTCGACCAGAATTGAGCACTTTTTCCCACAAGGGAGGGAAACACGAAGGGTATAAATGAATTCTCTGATACTTGCTATCCGTACACGCTTTTTGCGCGTGCTATTTATAAACTGCGGATTTTCTTAAACCTTTAAATATACTGTTCTTGACATGCTAGTCATTATACTTACCATTTACACGAATTTACCTTGAATTAACTTCAAAAAATGTAAATACCCATATGAATTGTAATATGTAAAGTATTTTGTTTATGTTTATTATATCACGTGACATGTTAATTTATCTTTATTAACAAAGTTGAAATGCACAAAGTTTGCCCGTGACGAAGGAGTGTCCTACTCCGAAACGCGTCGGACGTTTGTGTCTGCAATAAACCTGCACTAAAAATAGAGGCCACGGCTCCTGTGTGATTCCTTCGTTACATCTGGAAAGGATTGCGCCGGATTGTACGTGTGAGAGATATATATATATATATATATATATTCCAAAACACAGGTTACCCACTTCTCCGGAACCTTTAACAATAGAGCGCACTCAGAGCCATCAGCGTTTCGTAAGTACTTATTGCATTTATTTTCGTCTCAGCTGCTTGCAGAATAGACAAACGCGTTTCAGCGTGACCGCCTTCGTCAGTGTCTATTCGACTGTTACAATCAAAATGTTTAAATAAAGTTTTCATACAATTCATGGAAATAGAAAATAACGTTTGTAAACATCGAAGAAGATTCAATACTGCAGACATTTGTTATGTTAAGAAAGCGGACATCTTTGAACGGTCAATACATTATATTCATGTATAGGTTCATAGCTTGAATAGGTTAATCTCTGTCACTTATTATCAATCAATTATATATCCAAAATGCATTTCCGAAATAAACAGTGATTACAGTTCATTTGTCCGCACTTTCTAATTCCGCCCTGTATGGGCATATACAACAACGGAGTCTGCATAATTAAATCAAATGGACAATACAGTTATTTATATTATGATCTCGTTATGGGATGCGGAGACCCTCAATCTAACTAATGTGGACCCACATTTCTTCTTCATTATTGAGTCCTTTTGGAGCCTTTGTTTGCAATTTTATAATATACTTAGATTCAAGGATACGTAATTTCTTCACCTGGTCTCCTCCCCTTTCAGATTTGACAATCTGATCCAGGCAGAAGAACCTGAGAAGGTTACTGTTGCTTTGGTGTTCCATTTCAAAATGGCGGGCAACTGGGTAGTTATGGTCTTTATTTGTAATAGCCCGTAAATGTTCTAAAATTCTTTTTTTTGTGGGATGGATCGTACTTCCCACATATTGTTTCCCGCATGGACACACCAAGCAATACACTGTGTGATCCGAGTTGCAATTCAAAAGCTTTGAAATCGGGGTTCTCCCGGTTTTTCCTGGTATTTCAAAGTCCTTAACTTTGTGGCTGTTTTTGCAGGCTTTGCATTTCATGCAAGGAAAGAAACCTTTGATAGGTATTGGTTTCTTCCTCTTAGCCACATAATGACTTTGGACTAAATGATCCTTCAAAGAATTACCTCTCCTGTATGTTACCAGGGGATTGTCAGTAAGAATTTTTCCCACTACAGTGTCAGATTTCAATATTCTCCAATTTTTTTTGAGAATTTGAAAAACCTCAGACGATTTTTCAGTAAAGTTGGTAATTATTCTGATTTTTGCATCTTTGCTTTTAATCTTGTCCACTAGTAAGACGCTTCTTTCAATAGAATTGCAATGGAGCTCCGCTTTATTTAGAACTCCCTTGCAATATCCTCTTTGTTGGAATCTTGTTTTGGCCTGAGTGATTGCTTTATTCAATTCCGAGGTCTTGGAACAGTTTCGTTTGATTCTCAGAAACTCCCCCAGTGGTATATTATTAACTACACTCCTCGGATGACAACTTCCTGCATGCAGGATTGTGTTTCCTGCTGTGGGCTTCCGATAGAGGGCTGTTTCTATAGTACTCCCTTCAATGTATACTCTGAGGTCTAGATATACCACCTCCTTGCTGCTGATGCAACTGGTAAATTGTAAATTCTGATCATTGACATTAAGAGCTTTGATGAAGTCCTCTGCATCGCTCTGTGGACCACGCCACAGGATGAACAGATCATCAATGTACCGTGTCCACAGAGCGATGTTATCCATCCATTTAGCATTGGTACCGGTCCAGGCGACGTGCTCCTCCCACCAGCCTACGAACAAGTTCGCGTAGCTGGGGGCGAAGCACGTTCCCATCGCCGTACCTTGTCTTTGCAGATACAATTGTTCAGAGAAAATAAAAATGTTATTTGTTAAGCAAAACTCCGTTAGTTCCATAAGCATCTCATTATGCTTACGATATTTCAATGGTCTTCTTTTCAGAAAGAAGCTTATAGCCTCCAAGCCCTTGGTGTGATGAATCGATGTATACAAACTGACAATGTCTAAGGTTATCAATAGCATACCAGGTTCCCATGTGATACCTTGTATAATACGAAGAAAGTCTTTAGTATCACGTAAATACGACGTTAAATCCCTCACTATTGGAGAAATGAAACTGTCTATATAGACTCGTGTTAGTGATATATATATATATATATATATATATATATATATATATATATATATATATATATATATATATATATATATATATATTATCTACTGGCGGTCACCAGTAGATAGTTATAGTTAGGACCGGGTTCCCATAGGAAATCTGAAAATTCTATTTTGAATAACTTTGGCGCCGGTTGACTTATCTTCGTGAAATTTTCAAAACTAATGGGGCGCTCCGCTCAGCTCCTACCCTGAAAGTCAAGGGGTGATTCGTTAAGCGGGGGATGAGAGAAAAGGGGGGTCCCAAAATGCGTTTTCCCCATGCATTTTTCCATAGGACCTTTAGTCGAAGGTACAGCCCGAACGGCTGAACAGAATTACTTGAAATTTGGCAAACTGGTAGTCCTCAGGTCAGGCATGTGCCTTTTGCATATATGGTGTCAATCTGTTCAGTAGTTCCTGAGAAAATTGCAGTTAAAAGTACATACATATCTATATGCGCGCACCGTGCGCGCATGGTGCTCGCACGGGGCGCGCACCAAATGTCCTCGAGAGTAATTCTGATTGGTGGTTAGATGTCAGTCAACATTCCAATCGTTCAAAATCAGGAAGTGTCGGACGCCATTTTGTGTGTGACATTGAAAAAGAAAGGTGGAGAACGTGAAAAGGGGGCAGGGTAGAGAGTTGCTGTCCCCCTAGCCTTTGTCAGGGGGTCCCTGAAGGACCCCGAAGGGTGAAAAAAACATTTTATTTTTTTTCAAAAAATCGCGGACCCTCAGCCGCCATTTTGGGTTTTAGAGGCAGAAGAGAGCTAAAAACACAAGTGGAGAATGTAAAAAGGGGGCAGGGTAGAGAGTTCCTGACCCCCTAGCCTTTGTCAGGGGGTCCCTGAAGGACCCCGAAGGGTGAAAAAAACATTTTATTTTTTTTAAAAAAATCACGGGGTATGCGCAACCCCCAGCCGCCATTTTGAGTTTTAGAGGCAGAAGAGAGCTAAAAACACAAGTGGAGAACGTGAAAAGGGGGCAGGGTAGAGAGTCCCTGACCCCCTAGGCCTTCTCAGGGGGACCATGAAAGACCCCTAAGGTCCCAAAAAAAAAATCAGCGGCAAAAAAGTAAAAAAAAAATAGAATTAAAATTCAAGTTTAAGTGTTTCGATGTTGGTTGGCTCTAAAAAGAGCTGTTGTGTTCATTGAGTGTTTTTTTGTACCTACAAGTAAGTACCGATGCAGAGTCTAAAGTTCAAGAGGAAGACTCTGTTCCCTTCATCTGTGAAATGTACACCGTCTCCTCTATAAATGCCTTGCATGTTGTAACGCAAGTTGTTGTGGTATATAGAACCCATACCATAGTCTATGAGGAAAGCAGAAACAGACTTATTGACGTGCTTTTTTGCTTTCTCAATCTGTTGACAATATTGGTTGGACCAGTTCCACTTTTGCCTTTGGCATATATTAGAATATACAAAGGTAGTTTGTGGAAAAAGTGACATCAATTGCACAAAGGTGTCCTTAACAAGCATTTCCAGACCTACCCCAGTTAAAGTGCCTAGGTCATTTCCACCACAGTGCACAATTATAAGGTCAGGCTGTGGGAGATGTAGAAAGGATTTCACCAAAGGCATTAATTGGTGCCACTTTAAATCTCTCTGACCAATCCATTTAATGTCTACATTTGGCAAAGCAAGGTCTTTCACAATACCTCTTTTTTCCGCATACTTTTCACTCCAGTAGACATAGCTATGACCTACAATCCACACTGTGAACATCCTTCAAGGAGATCTGGATGCACTCAGAAGGTGTCTTTCAGTAGAATGGCAATATGAAAAGAAAGATAGTTGTAAAAAGGAGGCTTACATACTTTTCTTTTAATAAAAAGAACTCATTGGCTGTTTCAGACCATTCAACACTAAACACTAGGCTGTATGTTTAAATTTTTAAAAGCATGTTTTGTATTGGTTCAGAAAAATGTGTTCCCACAGAAGTTTACTTTGGATATGCTGTTAGGTTTGAAAAGTCAAGCATTCTTGCTCTTTGGATTAGAAACATTGTGTGCTGAACTTCTGACCTCTCTGCTCACACCAGTGTTCCATGATCTGTTGCTATGGTAGCAGGCAGAAGTCATGTTGGGGGTAGGAATAATTTGGAAAGGGTTGAAATTTGCAACCAATAGAAATGTGTGTTTCCATTTAAAAAAATGTGGGAAGCAATGTGATTTGAAGTTAACTTGTATATGTGTGAAAAAGAGGAAATTTCGCCATTTAGTGGTTCTGGTGAGAGGAGTACAGCTCAGAGATTCTGGCTCTGATAATCTGCTGTGTGAGTGGCACATTTTTTTCTCAACTAACTACTTTTAAAGGTGAGTTATGAATTTGAGAGGGGATGTATGTGGTGTATTTTGATATAAATAATAGAAATGTGTTTCTTCTTTTAAAGTTGTGTTTTACATTTTATGTTTTGGAAGATATTTAACTGCCTTGAACTTGTAAGATATTATGGAGTATGTCTTCACCATAAGTTAAGGTGTACTGGTATCACCCAGGAATACTGTTTTGTGCCTAGAATCACACCATGAGTCTGTGTGCACACAGGAATTGTTGTCAGAGATTTAATTTGTGTTGCTCTTGTTCTGTAAGACTTGCACTCGTAGGAAAGGGGCAGCTTGTTTTCTTGAACTGTGATGGTTAGCATTCAGCACAAATCACTATCTCACAGATGAGAGGCAAATGCTAACACATTTGAAAACAACAGGGTAGATTTTCCTTCCTCTCCTGCAATGGGCGAGGTAGTTCCTACATGTTCAAAACTCCAATTAACCCTTACCACAGGTGATCTTACATACATCTCTGAAGTCTTCATGCAGTTGTGCAAGCGTCCATGCAGATCTCTCTTGCACCTGACAATACACAGTCTCCAGAAACACACTCTTAGCACACAGGCAGCTGCTTCTCCTGCACTCCCATGCTTACTATTCAGCACTGTGTGGTATTTCAGATAGCAGTGTGTAACGCTAACACATTCAACATCACCAAGGCTCATTTCCTTTGCTCTAGTCTAATCACTCACCCAGGTTCCACATGCTCATGGTCTCAAGTAGCTGTTAGGACATGTGCTCTTTTCTGCCTCTCTAAACTATAAGGAAAATGTGTCAGGCTGTTACAGTGATTATCACTTGCTCTACCACAGTAGTAAATGTGCTTTGAAATTGCCAATCAAATATCGTTTTCTGCCTAGAATCACACCATGAGTCTGTGTGCACACAGGAATTGTTGTCAGAGATTTCATTCCTGTTGCTCTTGTTCTGTAAGACTTGCACTCGTAGGAAGGGGCAGCTTGTTTTCTTGAACTGTGATGATTAGCATACAGCACACATCACCATCTAACAGATGAGAGGCAAATGCTAACACATTTGAAAACAACAGGGTAGATGTTCCTTGCAGTACAGTAATGAGTGAGGTAGTTCCTACATGTTCATAAGCCCAATTAACCCTTACCACATGTGCTCTTACATACATCTCTGCAGTCTTCATGCAGTTGTGAAAGCATCCATGCAGATCTCTCTTGCTCCTGACAATACACAGTCTCCAGAAACACACTCTTAGCACACAGGCAGCTGTTTCTTCTGCACTCCCATGCTTACTATTCAGCACTGTGTGGTATTTCAGATAGCAGTGTGTAACACTAACACATTCAACATCACCAAGGCTCATTTCCTTTGCTCTAGTCTAATCACTCACCCAGGTTCCACATGCTCATGGTCTCAAGTAGCTGTTAGGACATGTGCTCTTTTCTGCCTCTCTAAACTATAAGGAAAATGTGTCAGGCTGTTACAGTAATTATCACTTGCTCTACCACAGTAGTAAATGTGCTTTGAAATGGCCAATCAAATATCGTTTTCTGCCTAGAATCACACCATGAGTCTGTGTGCACACAGGAATTGTTGTCAGAGATTTAATTCGTGTTGCTCTTGTTCTGTAAGACTTGCACTCGTAGGAAAAGGGCAGCTTGTTTTCTTGAACTGTGATGGTTAGCATTCAGCACAAATCACTATCTCACAGATGAGAGGCAAATGCTAACACATTTGAAAACAACAGGGTAGATTTTCCTTGCAGTACTGTAATGAGAGAGGTAGTTCCTAAATATTCATAAGCCCAATTAACCCATACCACATCTTCTCTTACATACATCTCTGCAGTCTTCATGCAGTTGTGCGAGCGTCCATGCAGATCTCTCTTGCACCTGACAATACACAGTCTCCAGAAACACCCTCTTAGCACACAGGCAGCTGCTTCTCCTGCACTCCCATGCTTACTATTCAGCACTGTGTGGTATTTCAGATAGCAGTTGTAACGCTAACACATTCAACATCACCAAGGCTCATTTCCTTTGCTCTAGTCTAATCACTTACCCAGGTTCCACATGCTCATGGTCTCAAGTAGCTGTTAGGACATGTGCTCTTTTCTGCCTCTCTAACCTATAAGGAAAATGTGTCAGGCTGTTACAGTGATTATCACTTGCTCTACCACAGTAGTAAATGTGCTTTGAAATTGCCAATCAAATATCGTTTTCTGCTAGAATCACACCATGAGTCTGTGTGCACACAGGAATTGTTGTCAGAGATTTAATTCGTGTTGCTCTTGTTCTGTAAGACTTGCACTCGTAGGAAGGGGCAGCTTTTTTTCTTGAACTGTGATGGTTAGCATACAGCACACATCACCATCTCACAGATGAGAGGCAAATGCTAACACATTTGAAAACAACAGGGTAGATTTTCCTTGCAGTACTGTAATGAGAGAGGTAGTTTCTACATGTTCATAAGCCCATTTAACCCTTACCACATGTGCTCTTACATACATCTCTGCAGTCTTCATTAGGCCTGGGCGGTAAATTCCGTTCCGCTCGCGGAATTTGCGGAATTTGCATAATTTCGCGTTCCGCGGAGAACGCGAAATTGCTCAAAAGTCTGCTTTCCGCGATTTCGCGAAATTTTTGCTTGTTCGCGTTCTCAAAATGCGTGTTCGCGAGATATTTCTCCCCGAGCACGCAAACAGCAATTGTGAACAGAAAAAAGCATCGCGAACAAGCAATTCCGCGTGTTCGCGGAATTTCTGCGTGTTCGCTGAGTTTTTTTACCGTTTCGCGGAGATTTGCGTAGCGCAATTACGCAAATTCCGCCCACCCCTAGTCTTCATGCAGTTGTGCAAGCGTTCATGCAGATCTCTCTTGCGCCTGACAATACACAGTCTCCAGAAACACCCTCTTAGCACACAGGCAGCTGCTTCTCCTGCACTCCCATGCTTACTATTCAGCACTGTGTGGTATTTCAGATAGCAGTGTGTAACGCTAACACATTCAACATCACCAAGGCTCATTTCCTTTGCTCTAGTCTAATCACTCACCCAGGTTCCACATGCTCATAGTCTCAAGTAGCTGTTAGGAAATGTGCTCTTTTCTGCCTCTCTAAACTATAAGGAAAATGTGTCAGGCTCTTACAGTAATTATCACTTGCTCTACCACAGTAGTAAATGTGCTTTGAAATTGCCAATCAAATATCGTTTTCTGCCTAGAATCACACCATGAGTCTGTGTGCACACAGGAATTGTTGTCAGAGATTTATTTTTTTGTTGCTCTTGTTCTTTAAGACTTGCACTCGTAGGAAAGGGGCAGCTTGTTTTCTTGAACTGTGATGGTTAGCATACAGCACACATCACCATCTCACAGATGAGAGGCAAATGCTAACACATTTGAAAATAACAGGGTAGATTTTCCTTGCAGTACTGTAATGAGAGAGGTAGTTCCTAAATGTTCATAAGCCCAATTAACCCATACCACATGTGCTCTTACATACATCTCTGCAGTCTTTATGCAGTTGTGCAAGCGTCCATGCAGATCTCTCTTGCACCTGGCAATACACAGTCTCCAGAAACACCCTCTTAGCAAACAGGCAGCTGCTTCTCCTGCACTCCCATGCTTACTATTCAGCACTGTGTGGTATTTCAGATAGCAGTGTGTAACGCTAACACATTCAACATCACCAAGGCTCATTTCCTTTGCTCTAGTCTAATCACTCACCCAGGTTCCACATGCTCATGGTCTCAAGTAGCTGTTAGGACATGTGCTCTTTTCTGCTTCTCTAAACTATAAGGAAAATGTGTCAGGCTGTTACAGTGATTATCACTTGCTCTACCACAGTAGTAAATGTGCTTTAAAATTGCCAATCAAATATCGTTTTCTGCCTAGAATCACACCATGAGTCTGTGTGCACACAGGAATTGTTGTCAGAGATTTAATTTGTGTTGCTCTTGTTCTGTAAGACTTGCACTCATAGGAAGGGGCAGCTTGTTTTCTTGAACTGTGATGGTTAGCATACAGCACACATCACCATCTCACAGATGAGAGGCAAATGCTAACACATTTGAAAACAACAGGGTAGATTTTCCTTGCAGTACTGTAATGAGAGAGGTAGTTCCTACATGTTCATAAGCCCAATTAACCCTTACCACATGTGCTCTTACATACATCTCTGCAGTCTTCATTAGGCCTGGGCGGTAAATTCCGTTCCGCTCGCGGAATTTGCGTAATTTGCGTAATTTCGCGTTCCGCGGAGAACGCAAAATTGCTCAAAAGTCTGCTTTCCGCGATTTCGCGAAATTTTTGCTTGTTCGCATTCTCAAAATGAGTGTTTGCGAGATATTTCTCCCCGAGCACGCAAACAGCAATTGTGAACAGAAAAAAGCATCGCGAACAAGCAATTCCGCGTGTTCGCATAATTTCTGCGTGTTCGCGGAGTTTTTTTACCGTTTCGCTGAGATTTGCGTATCGCAATTACGCAAATTCCGCCCACCCCTAGTCTTCATGCAGTTGTGCAAGCGTCCATGCAGATCTCTCTTGCACCTGACAATACACAGTCTCCAGAAACACCCTCTTAGCACACAGGCAGCTGCTTCTCCTGCACTCCCATGCTTACTATTCAGCACTGTGTGGTATTTCAGATAGCAGTGTGTAACGCTAACACATTCAACATCACCAAGGCTCATTTCCTTTGCTCTAGTCTAATCAGTCACCCAGGTTCCACATGCTCATGGTCTCAAGTAGCTGTTAGGACATGTGCTCTTTTCTGCCTCTCTAAACTATAAGGAAAATGTGTCAGGATGTTACAGTAATTATCACTTGCTCTACCACAGTAGTAAATGTGCTTTGAAATTGCCAATCAAATATCGTTTTCTGCCTAGAATCACACCATGAGTCTGTGTGCACACAGGAATTGTTGTCAGAGATTTAATTTGTGTTGCTCTTGTTCTTTAAGACTTGCACTCGTAGGAAAGGGGCAGCTTGTTTTCTTGAACCTTGATGGTTAGCATACAGCACACATCACCATCTCACAGATGAGAGGCAAATGCTAACACATTCGAAAACAACAGGGTAGATTTTCCTTGCAGTACTGTAATGAGAGAGGTAGTTCCTAAATGTTCATAAGCCCAATTAACCCATACCACATGTGCTCTTACATACATCTCTGCAGTCTTCATGCAGTTGTGCAAGCGTATATGCAGATCTCTCTTGCACCTGACAATACACAGTCTCCAGAAACACCCTCTTAGCACACAGGCAGCTGCTTCTCCGGCACTCCCATGCTTACTATTCAGCACTGTGTGGTATTTCAGATAGCAGTGTGTAACGCTAAAACATTCAACATCACCAAGGCTCATTTCCTTTGCTCTAGTCTAATCACTCACCCAGGTTCCACATGCTCATGGTCTCAAGTAGCTGTTATGACATGTGCTCTTTTCTGCCTCTCTAAACTATAAGGAAAATGTGTCAGGCTGTTACAGTAATTATCACTTGCTCTACCACAGTAGTAAATGTGCTTTGAAATTGCCAATCAAATATCGTTTTCTGCCTAGAATCACACCATAGGTCTGTGTGCACACAGGAATTGTTGTCAGAGATTTAATTTGTGTTGCTCTTGTTCTGTAAGGCTTGCACTCGTAGGAAAAGGGCAGCTTGTTTTCTTGAACTGTGATGGTTAGCATTCAGCACAAATCACTATCTCACAGATGAGAGGCAAATGCTAACACATTTGAAAACAACAGGGTAGATTTTCCTTCCACTCCTGCAATGGGTGAGGTAGTTCCTACATGTTCAAAACTCCAATTAACCCTTACCACAGGGGATCTTACATACATCTCTGCAGTCTTTATGCAGTTGTGCAAGCGTCCATGCAGATCTCTCTTGCACCTGACAATACACAGTCTCCAGAAACACACTCTTAGCACACAGGCAGCTGCTTCTCCTGCACTCCCATGCTTACTATTCAGCACTGTGTGGTATTTCAGATAGCAGTGTGTAACGCTAACACATTCAACATCACCAAGGCTCATTTCCTTTGCTCTAGTCTTATCACTCACCCAGGTTCCACATGCTCATGGTCTCAAGTAGCTGTTAGACATGTGCTCTTTTCTGCCTCTCTAAACTATAAGGAAACTGTGTCAGGCTGTTACAGTGATTATCACTTGCTCTACCACAGTAGTAAATGTGCTTTGAAATTGCCAATCAAATATCGTTTTCTGCTAGAATCACACCATGAGTCTGTGTGCACACAGGAATTGTTGTCAGAGATTTAATTCGTGTTGCTCTTGTTCTGTAAGACTTGCACTCGTAGGAAGGGGCAGCTTTTTTTCTTGAACTGTGATGGTTAGCATACAGCACACATCACCATCTCACAGATGAGAGGCAAATGCTAACACATTTGAAAACAACAGGGTAGATTTTCCTTGCAGTACTGTAATGAGAGAGGTAGTTTCTACATGTTCATAAGCCCATTTAACCCTTACCACATGTGCTCTTACATACATCTCTGCAGTCTTCATTAGGCCTGGGCGGTAAATTCCGTTCCGCTCGCGGAATTTGCGGAATTTGCATAATTTCGCGTTCCGCGGAGAACGCGAAATTGCTCAAAAGTCTGCTTTCCGCGATTTCGCGAAATTTTTGCTTGTTCGCGTTCTCAAAATGCGTGTTCGCGAGATATTTCTCCCCGAGCACGCAAACAGCAATTGTGAACAGAAAAAAGCATCGCGAACAAGCAATTCCGCGTGTTCGCGGAATTTCTGCGTGTTCGCTGAGTTTTTTTACCGTTTCGCGGAGATTTGCGTAGCGCAATTACGCAAATTCCGCCCACCCCTAGTCTTCATGCAGTTGTGCAAGCGTTCATGCAGATCTCTCTTGCACCTGACAATACACAGTCTCCAGAAACACCCTCTTAGCACACAGGCAGCTGCTTCTCCTGCACTCCCATGCTTACTATTCAGCACTGTGTGGTATTTCAGATAGCAGTGTGTAACGCTAACACATTCAAAATCACCAAGGCTCATTTCCTTTGCTCTAGTCTAATCACTCACCCAGGTTCCACATGCTCATAGTCTCAAGTAGCTGTTAGGAAATGTGCTCTTTTCTGCCTCTCTAAACTATAAGGAAAATGTGTCAGGCTCTTACAGTAATTATCACTTGCTCTACCACAGTAGTAAATGTGCTTTGAAATTGCCAATCAAATATCGTTTTCTGCCTAGAATCACACCATGAGTCTGTGTGCACACAGGAATTGTTGTCAGAGATTTATTTTTTTGTTGCTCTTGTTCTTTAAGACTTGCACTCGTAGGAAAGGGGCAGCTTGTTTTCTTGAACTGTGATGGTTAGCATACAGCACACATCACCATCTCACAGATGAGAGGCAAATGCTAACACATTTGAAAATAACAGGGTAGATTTTCCTTGCAGTACTGTAATGAGAGAGGTAGTTCCTAAATGTTCATAAGCCCAATTAACCCATACCACATGTGCTCTTACATACATCTCTGCAGTCTTTATGCAGTTGTGCAAGCGTCCATGCAGATCTCTCTTGCACCTGGCAATACACAGTCTCCAGAAACACCCTCTTAGCACACAGGCAGCTGCTTCTCCTGCACTCCCATGCTTACTATTCAGCACTGTGTGGTATTTCAGATAGCAGTGTGTAACGCTAACACATTCAACATCACCAAGGCTCATTTCCTTTGCTCTAGTCTAATCACTCACCCAGGTTCCACATGCTCATGGTCTCAAGTAGCTGTTAGGACATGTGCTCTTTTCTGCTTCTCTAAACTATAAGGAAAATGTGTCAGGCTGTTACAGTGATTATCACTTGCTCTACCACAGTAGTAAATGTGCTTTAAAATTGCCAATCAAATATCGTTTTCTGCCTAGAATCACACCATGAGTCTGTGTGCACACAGGAATTGTTGTCAGAGATTTAATTTGTGTTGCTCTTGTTCTGTAAGACTTGCACTCATAGGAAGGGGCAGCTTGTTTTCTTGAACTGTGATGGTTAGCATACAGCACACATCACCATCTCACAGATGAGAGGCAAATGCTAACACATTTGAAAACAACAGGGTAGATTTTCCTTGCAGTACTGTAATGAGAGAGGTAGTTCCTACATGTTCATAAGCCCAATTAACCCTTACCACAAGTGCTCTTACATACATCTCTGCAGTCTTCATTAGGCCTGGGCGGTAAATTCCGTTCCGCTCGCGGAATTTGCGTAATTTGCGTAATTTCGCGTTCCGCGGAGAACGCAAAATTGCTCAAAAGTCTGCTTTCCGCGATTTCGCGAAATTTTTGCTTGTTCGCATTCTCAAAATGAGTGTTTGCGAGATATTTCTCCCCGAGCACGCAAACAGCAATTGTGAACAGAAAAAAGCATCGCGAACAAGCAATTCCGCGTGTTCGCATAATTTCTGCGTGTTCGCGGAGTTTTTTTACCGTTTCGCTGAGATTTGCGTATCGCAATTACGCAAATTCCGCCCACCCCTAGTCTTCATGCAGTTGTGCAAGCGTCCATGCAGATCTCTCTTGCACCTGACAATACACAGTCTCCAGAAACACCCTCTTAGCACACAGGCAGCTGCTTCTCCTGCACTCCCATGCTTACTATTCAGCACTGTGTGGTATTTCAGATAGCAGTGTGTAACGCTAACACATTCAACATCACCAAGGCTCATTTCCTTTGCTCTAGTCTAATCAGTCACCCAGGTTCCACATGCTCATGGTCTCAAGTAGCTGTTAGGACATGTGCTCTTTTCTGCCTCTCTAAACTATAAGGAAAATGTGTCAGGCTGTTACAGTAATTATCACTTGCTCTACCACAGTAGTAAATGTGCTTTGAAATTGCCAATCAAATATCGTTTTCTGCCTAGAATCACACCATGAGTCTGTGTGCACACAGGAATTGTTGTCAGAGATTTAATTTGTGTTGCTCTTGTTCTTTAAGACTTGCACTCGTAGGAAAGGGGCAGCTTGTTTTCTTGAACCTTGATGGTTAGCATACAGCACACATCACCATCTCACAGATGAGAGGCAAATGCTAACACATTCGAAAACAACAGGGTAGATTTTCCTTGCAGTACTGTAATGAGAGAGGTAGTTCCTAAATGTTCATAAGCCCAATTAACCCATACCACATGTGCTCTTACATACATCTCTGCAGTCTTCATGCAGTTGTGCAAGCGTATATGCAGATCTCTCTTGCACCTGACAATAAACAGTCTCCAGAAACACCCTCTTAGCACACAGGCAGCTGCTTCTCCGGCACTCCCATGCTTACTATTCAGCACTGTGTGGTATTTCAGATAGCAGTGTGTAACGCTAAAACATTCAACATCACCAAGGCTCATTTCCTTTGCTCTAGTCTAATCACTCACCCAGGTTCCACATGCTCATGGTCTCAAGTAGCTGTTATGACATGTGCTCTTTTCTGCCTCTCTAAACTATAAGGAAAATGTGTCAGGCTGTTACAGTAATTATCACTTGCTCTACCACAGTAGTAAATGTGCTTTGAAATTGCCAATCAAATATCGTTTTCTGCCTAGAATCACACCATAGGTCTGTGTGCACACAGGAATTGTTGTCAGAGATTTAATTGGTGTTGCTCTTGTTCTGTAAGACTTGCACTCGTAGGAAAGGGGCAGCTTGTTTTCTTGAACTGTGATGGTTAGCATTCAGCACAAATCACTATCTCACAGATGAGAGGCAAATGCTAACACATTTGAAAACAACAGGGTAGATTTTCCTTCCACTCCTGCAATGGGTGAGGTAGTTCCTACATGTTCAAAACTCCAATTAACCCTTACCACAGGTGATCTTACATACATCTCTGCAGTCTTCATGCAGTTGTGCAAGCGTCCATGCAGATCTCTCTTGCACCTGACAATACACAGTCTCCAGAAACACACTCTTAGCACACAGGCAGCTGCTTCTCCTGCACTCCCATGCTTTCTATTCAGCACTGTGTGGTATTTCAGATAGCAGTGTGTAATGCTAACACATTCAACATCACCAAGGCTCATTTCCTTTGCTCTAGTCTTATCACTCACCCAGGTTCCACATGCTCATGGTCTCAAGTAGCTGTTAGGACATGTGCTCTTTTCTGCCTCTCTAAACTATAAGGAAAATGTGTCAGGCTCTTACAGTAATTATCACTTGCTCTACCACAGTAGTAAATGTGCTTTGAAATTGCCAATCAAATATCGTTTTCTGCCTAGAATCACACCATGAGTCTGTGTGCACACTGGAATTGTTGTCAGAGATTTAATTTGTGTTGCTCTTGTTCTTTAAGACTTGCACTCGTAGGAAAGGGGCAGCTTGTTTTCTTGAACTGTGATGGTTAGCATACAGCACACATCACCATCTCACAGATGAGAGGCAAATGCTAACACATTTGAAAACAACAGGGTAGATTTTCCTTGCAGTACTGTAATGAGAGAGGTAGTTCCTAAATGTTCATAAGCCCAATTAACCCATACCACATGTGCTCTTACATACATCTCTGCAGTCTTCATGCAGTTGTGCAAGCGTCCATGCAGATCTCTCTTGCACCTGACAATACACAGTCTCCAGAAACACCCTCTTAGCACACAGGCAGCTGCTTCTCCTGCACTCCCTTGCTTACTATTCAGCACTGTGTGGTATTTCAGATAGCAGTGTGTAACGCTAACACATTCAACATCACCAAGGCTCATTTCCTTTGCTCTAGTCTAATCACTTACCCAGGTTCCACATGCTCATGGTCTCAAGTAGCTGTTAGGACATGTGCTCTTTTCTGTCTCTCTAAACTATAAGGAAAATGTGTCAGGCTGTTACAGTGATTATCACTTGCTCTACCACAGTAGTAAATGTGCTTTGAAATTGCCAATCAAATATCGTTTTCTGCCTAGAATCACACCATAGGTCTGTGTGCACACAGGAATTGTTGTCAGAGATTTAATTTGTGTTGCTCTTGTTCTGTAAGACTTGCACTCGTAGGAAAAGGGCAGCTTGTTTTCTTGAACTGTGATGGTTAGCATTCAGCACAAATCACTATCTCACAGATGAGAGGCAAATGCTAACACATTTGAAAACAACAGGGTAGATTTTCCTTCCACTTCTGCAATGGGTGAGGTAGTTCCTACATGTTCAAAACTCCAATTAACCCTTACCACAGGGGATCTTACATACATCTCTGCAGTCTTCATGCAGTTGTGCAAGCGTCCATGCAGATCTCTCTTGCACCTGACAATACACAGTCTCCAGAAACACACTCTTAGCACACAGGCAGCTGCTTCTCCTGCACTCCCATGCTTTCTATTCAGCACTGTGTGGTATTTCAGATAGCAGTGTGTAACGCTAACACATTCAACATCCCCAAGGCTCATTTCCTTTGCTCTAGTCTAATCACTCACACAGGTTCCACATGCTCATGGTCTCAACTAGCTGTTAGGACATGTGCTCTTTTCTGCCTCTCTAAACTATAAGGAAAATGTGTCAGGCTGTTACAGTAATTATCACTTGCTCTACCACAGTAGTAAATGTGCTTTGAAATTGCCAATCAAATATCGTTTTCTGCCTAGAATCACACCATAGGTCTGTGTGCACACAGGAATTGTTGTCAGAGATTTAATTCGTGTTGCTCTTATTCTGTAAGACTTGCACTCGTAGGAAAAGGGCAGCTTGTTTTCTTGAACTGTGATGGTTAGCATTCAGCACAAATCACTATCTCACAGATGAGAGGCAAATGCTAACACATTTGAAAACAACAGGGTAGATTTTCCTTCCACTCCTGCAATGGGTGAGGTAGTTCCTACATGTTCAAAACTCCAATTAACCCTTACCACAGGTGATCTTACATACATCTCTGCAGTCTTCATGCAGTTGTGCAAGCGTCCATGCAGATCTCTCTTGCACCTGACAATACACAGTCTCCGGAAACACACTCTTAGCACACAGGCAGCTGCTTCTCCTGCACTCCCATGCTTTCTATTCAGCACTGTGTGGTATTTCAGATAGCAGTGTGTAATGCTAACACATTCAACATCACCAAGGCTCATTTCCTTTGCTCTAGTCTAATCACTCACCCAGTTTCCACATGCTCATGGTCTCAAGTAGCTGTTAGGACATGTGCTCTTTTCTGCCTCTCTAAACTATAAGGAAAATATGTCAGGCTCTTACAGTAATTATCACTTGCTCTACCACAGTAGTAAATGTGCTTTGAAATTGCCAATCAAATATCGTTTTCTGCCTAGAATCACACCATGAGTCTGTGTGCACACTGGAATTGTTGTCAGAGATTTAATTTGTGTTGCTCTTGTTCTTTAAGACATGCACTCGTAGGAAAGGGGCAGCTTGTTTTCTTGAACTGTGATGGTTAGCATACAGCACACATCACCATCTCACAGATGAGAGGCAAATGCTAACACATTTGAAAACAACAGGGTAGATTTTCCTTGCAGTACTGTAATGAGAGAGGTAGTTCCTAAATGTTCATAAGCCCAATTAACCCATACCACATGTGCTCTTACATACATCTCTGCAGTCTTCATGCAGTTGTGCAAGCGTCCATGCAGATCTCTCTTGCACCTGACAATACACAGTCTCCAGAAACACCCTCTTAGCACACAGGCAGCTGCTTCTCCTGTACTCCCATGCTTACTATTCAGCACTGTGTGGTATTTCAGATAGCAGTGTGTAACGCTAACACATTCAACATCACCAAGGCTCATTTCCTTTGCTCTAGTCTAATCACTCACCCAGGTTCCACATGCTCATGGTCTCAAGTAGCTGTTAGGACATGTGCTCTTTTCTGCCTCTCTAAACTATAAGGAAAATGTGTCAGGCTGTTACAGTGATTATCACTTGCTCTACCACAGTAGTAAATGTGCTTTGAAATTGCCAATCAAATATCGTTTTCTGCCTAGAATCACACCATAGGTCTGTGTGCACACAGGAATTGTTGTCAGAGATTTAATTTGTGTTGCTCTTGTTCTGTAAGACTTGCACTCGTAGGAAAAGGGCAGCTTGTTTTCTTGAACTGTGATGGTTAGCATTCAGCACAAATCACTATCTCACAGATGAGAGGCAAATGCTAACACATTTGAAAACAACAGGGTAGATTTTCCTTCCACTTCTGCAATGGGTGAGGTAGTTCCTACATGTTCAAAACTCCAATTAACCCTTACCACAGGGGATCTTACATACATCTCTGCAGTCTTCATGCAGTTGTGCAAGCGTCCATGCAGATCTCTCTTGCACCTGACAATACACAGTCTCCAGAAACACACTCTTAGCACACAGGCAGCTGCTTCTCCTGCACTCCCATGCTTTCTATTCAGCACTGTGTGGTATTTCAGATAGCAGTGTGTAACGCTAACACATTCAACATCCCCAAGGCTCATTTCCTTTGCTCTAGTCTAATCACTCACCCAGGTTCCACATGCTCATGGTCTCAACTAGCTGTTAGGACATGTGCTCTTTTCTGCCTCTCTAAACTATAAGGAAAGTGTGTCAGGCTGTTACAGTAATTATCACTTGCTCTACCACAGTAGTAAATGTGCTTTGAAATTGCCAATCAAATATCGTTTTCTGCCTAGAATCACACCATAGGTCTGTGTGCACACAGGAATTGTTGTCAGAGATTTAATTCGTGTTGCTCTTATTCTGTAAGACTTGCACTCGTAGGAAAAGGGCAGCTTGTTTTCTTGAACTGTGATGGTTAGCATTCAGCACAAATCACTATCTCACAGATGAGAGGCAAATGCTAACACATTTGAAAACAACAGGGTAGATTTTCCTTCCACTCCTGCAATGGGTGGGGTAGTTCCTACATGTTCAAAACTCCAATTAACCCTTACCACAGGTGATCTTACATACATCTCTGCAGTCTTCATGCAGTTGTGCAAGCGTCCATGCAGATCTCTCTTGCACCTGACAATACACAGTCTGCAGAAACACCCTCTTAGCACACAGGCAGCTGCTTCTCCTGCACTCCCATGCTTACTATTCAGCACTGTGTGGTATTTCAGATAGCAGTTGTAACGCTAACACATTCAACATCACCAAGGCTCATTTCCTTTGCTCTAGTCTAATCACTTACCCAGGTTCCACATGCTCATGGTCTCAAGTAGCTGTTAGGACATGTGCTCTTTTCTGCCTCTCTAACCTATAAGGAAAATGTGTCAGGCTGTTACAGTGATTATCACTTGCTCTACCACAGTAGTAAATGTGCTTTGAAATTGCCAATCAAATATCGTTTTCTGCTAGAATCACACCATGAGTCTGTGTGCACACAGGAATTGTTGTCAGAGATTTAATTCGTGTTGCTCTTGTTCTGTAAGACTTGCACTCGTAGGAAGGGGCAGCTTTTTTTCTTGAACTGTGATGGTTAGCATACAGCACACATCACCATCTCACAGATGAGAGGCAAATGCTAACACATTTGAAAACAACAGGGTAGATTTTCCTTGCAGTACTGTAATGAGAGAGGAAGTTTCTACATGTTCATAAGCCCATTTAACCCTTACCACATGTGCTCTTACATACATCTCTGCAGTCTTCATTAGGCCTGGGCGGTAAATTCCGTTCCGCTCGCGGAATTTGCGGAATTTGCATAATTTCGCGTTCCGCGGAGAACGCGAAATTGCTCAAAAGTCTGCTTTCCGCGATTTCGCGAAATTTTTGCTTGTTCGCGTTCTCAAAATGCGTGTTCGCGAGATATTTCTCCCCGAGCACGCAAACAGCAATTGTGAACAGAAAAAAGCATCGCGAACAAGCAATTCCGCGTGTTCGCGGAATTTCTGCGTGTTCGCGGAGTTTTTTACCGTTTCGCTGAGATTTGCGTATCGCAATTACGCAAATTCCGCCCACCCCTAGTCTTCATGCAGTTGTGCAAGCGTCCATGCAGATCTCTCTTGCACCTGACAATACACAGTCTCCAGAAACACCCTCTTAGCACACAGGCAGCTGCTTCTCCTGCACTCCCATGCTTACTATTCAGCACTGTGTCGTATTTCAGATAGCAGTGTGTAACGCTAACACATTCAACATCACCAAGGCTCATTTCCTTTGCTCTAGTCTAATCACTCACCCAGGTTCCACATGCTCATGGTCTCAAATAGCTGTTAGGACATGTGCTCTTTTCTGCCTCTCTAAACTATAAGGAAAATGTGTCAGGCTGTTACAGTAATTATCACTTGCTCTACCACAGTAGTAAATGTGCTTTGAAATTGCCAATCAAATATTGTTTTCTGCCTAGAATCACACCATAGGTCTGTGTGCACACAGGAATTGTTGTCAGAGATTTAATTCGTGTTGCTCTTGTTCTGTAAGACTTGCACTCGTAGGAAAAGGGCAGCTTGTTTTCTTGAACTGTGATGGTTAGCATTCAGCACAAATCACTATCTCACAGATGAGAGGCAAATGCTAACACATTTGAAAACAACAGGGTAGATTTTCCTTCCACTCCTGCAATGGGTGATGTAGTTCCTACATGTTCAAAACTCCAATTAACCCTTACCACAGGGGATCTTACATACATCTCTGCAGTCTTCATGCAGTTGTGCAAGCGTCCATGCAGATCTCTCTTGCACCTGACAATACACAGTCTCCAGAAACACACTCTTAGCACACAGGCAGCTGCTTCTCCTGCACTCCCATGCTTTCTATTCAGCACTGTGTGGTATTTCAGATAGCAGTGTGTAACGCTAACACATTCAACATCCCCAAGGCTCATTTCCTTTGCTCTAGTCTAATCACTCACCCAGGTTCCACATGCTCATGGTCTCAACTAGCTGTTAGGACATGTGCTCTTTTCTGCCTCTCTAAACTATAAGGAAAATGTGTAAGGCTGTTACAGTGATTATCACTTGCTCTACCACAGTAGTAAATGTGCTTTGAAATTGCCAATCAAATATCGTTTTATGCCTAGAATCACACCATGAGTCTGTGTGCACACAGGAATTGTTGTCAGAGATTTAATTCGTGTTGCTCTTGTTCTGTAAGACTTGCACTCGTAGGAAAGGGGCAGCTTGTTTACTTGAACTGTGATGGTTAGCATACAGCACACATCACCATCTCACAGATGAGAGGCAAATGCTAACACATTTGAAAACAACAGGGTAGATGTTCCTTGCAGTACAGTAATGAGTGATGTAGTTCCTACATGTTCTTAAGCCCAATTAACCCTTACCACATGTGCTCTTACATACATCTCTGCAGTCTTCATGCAGTTGTGCAAGCGTCCATGCAGATCTCTCTTGCACCGGACAATACACAGTCTCCAGAAACACACTCTTAGCAGACAGGCAGCTGCTTCTCCTGCATTCTCATGCTTACTATTCAGCACTGTGTGGTATTTCAGATAGCAGTGTATAACGCTAACACATTCAATATCACCAAGGCTCATTTCCTTTGCTCTAGTCTAATCACTCACCCAGGTTCCACATGCTCATGGTCTTAAGTAGCTGTTAGGACATATGCTCTTTTCTGCCTCTCTAAACTATAAGGAAAATGTGTCAGGCTGTTACAGTAATTATCACTTGCTTTACCACAGTAGTAAATGTGCTTTGAAATTGCCAATCAAATATCGTTTTCTGCCTAGAATCACACCATGAGTCTGTCTGCACACAGGAATTGTTGTCAGAGATTTAATTTGTGTTGCTCTTGTTCTTTAAGACTTGCACTCCTAGGAAAGGGGAAGCTCATATGATAGCATTTGAAAAGCTCAAAAAAATATAGTGATATATTTAAATTACATAAAGGTATTTTTTTTTAGTTTTCTGTAGGTATTGCTGAACAACACTGACATAAATTAAACATGCCTATAAAATCAAGAAAGAGAAAATAACAGCAAAAACATCTATATTTGAAGACAACTGGACAACAAAAATTAGTTGAAGAACCTCATATTGGAAAAAAGAAAAAGTCTTCTGGTAAACCGACTAAGGATTTTTTAAGAAATATCCTCAAACATAGAAAAATGTACAAAGTATATCCACTGCAAATAGTGTTTCAAGAAGAAAACAACAAGACAATAGAAAGAAAATACTAAATGCTAATGTACAATCAGAAGCAAGAAAGAATGACTTAAAAAGAAAAACAGAATTTCAAAACATTCGTAAAAAAATGTTTCAGAGAAGAGTGGTGTTCAATTTTCTAAAGGATGTGAAAAAATATAGGAAGAAAGCAATTTTTTATAAGAAAAAGAATCATATTGAATCAATTGTTGCAAAGGCTTTGGAATTAAAAAGAAAACTATTCATTTTAATTTTGAACAGGATCCGTACATTAGATAAAATAGTCAATGTAATGAAGTCAAAAAGCAAAAGGAAAAGAGTAGTGAAAAAAATAACTTTTGTAATGTGTTCTTAGGAGAATGGAAGCATAGTTCAAGTACTGAACCATTTTTTAAAGAAGAGAGTTATCTTCAAAGTAATAGTTTGCTGCATGCAGTTATCACCAGTGGTCGAACTTATGAAGTTAAAGATGGTTGTGTAATGGAAAAGGAGAAAATGGTTCCAAGAAATGAGGAATAAGTGTTAGCTGATGAGGTTATGGGGAAACGTCCTAAAGCCCCAGTGTACACTTGGAATTGTAGTAGTATTTGTACTGTACGACAAGAATCTATTGATAAATTACGTGACTTTCTAAGAGAATATAGTAAAAAAAGTGTTAAACAGAGGATTAAGGTGCTTCAAAGACTAGATCCATGCAGAGTGAGAAAGAATACTGGTTTGCAAGGACAGTCTCTGGCTTGTCTTTCTAGGAAAGTTTGTCAAAGTGTTTTCACCATTTTAGGATGCTGGCAGTACATCATACTGAAATGAGAAAGTTTGTGAGAAGATTGTATTTTGCTAAAAGTCCAGCACTAAAGTTAAATGAGTTGAATAGTGCTCTGTTGCGTGGATCTGTATCAGATGTAGAGAAGGTTACTGATGATATTCAGTTTTGTTACTTTGGTCCAGAACAAGAAAGTGCAGGAAATGACACAGTTATTGAAGAAAATGTGGAAGAGAATGTAGAATAGGGGTGGGCGGAATTTGCGGAATTAACCTTCGCAAATTATCGCGAGAATGTTTAAAATTATCGCAAACAAGCAGAAATATCGCGAAGATGCGGAAGTTTTTTTCCGGCATGTTCGCGAGATTTTCTGCATGGTTGCGGGTCGCCAACTTACCCATGTGGTTGCTTGCGGGCGCGGCCATCTTGTTTTGAGTTGTTCTCGCGGTGCATGATCGCGAGAAGAAAGACGTGATCGCGCGACGCATGACGTCACTGCGGGCGCGAACTGTCGCGAGACAGCGCAAATGGCTAAAAACAATACAACATCTCATGGAGAACGCGACCGGATCAAGAAAACTTGTCGGCGAACGCAGGGATTCAGGTAAGGCGATCGCGCGCGCGCGAGAATGTATCATTTTACAGCGCGAGCAAGAAACAAATATCGCCAAGCTGCGGAAACCGGAATTTTTGACATCTTCGCGCTCTCCGCGGAACGCAAAAATGCCAAATTATCGCAATTTCCGCGAACGGAACGAAATTTTTGCCCAGGCCTAATGTAGAACCCACTGTTAGTAAAAAATTTGAAGATCAAATGACAAAATTTACTATCATCTCTAATGAAAGACCAAATATTACTTGTATTTGTTGCCGGAGAAGCCATTATAAAACTCAAACAAGTAATGTTGATCTCTATAAAAAAAAGTGAAAAAGAAAACAATTATGAGTGGAAGGATTTTGCTACATATTTGTTTCTAGAAAATTGTTTTGATTTGGGTGAAGATCAGCGTATTTGTAAATACTGTTATAACAAGTTAGAAGAAAATAAAATGCCAGCTAGAGCTGTATATAATAATTTAGAATTGGTTGATATTCCTGCAGAACTTAGTGATTTAAATACGTATGAGTCTATACTCATTCAATGTGTCCATCCGTTTCAGACTATAGTTCGTATGGAGCCCAAAACAGGTAAATTACCATCTTCAGATTTACAAAGAGGTTTAAAAGGAAGAGTTGTCTATTTGCCATTAGATTTGAAAAAAAAATATTGAAACAATTGATGCAGATAGTTTGGAAACTGAACCATTAGTTATTCTGGTTAATGGTGTACCTACAAAGAATAAGAAAATTTGGCAGGAGCTAGTAGATGTACGAAAAGTACAAAGAGCAAATTTATATTTGAAAAGAAATAATAAGTACTATGAATCAATTTATATGGATGAAGATGAAGAAGTTTTACTAGCAGACACAGGAATACCAACTGGGCAAATTGAAAAAGTGGATAAGTCAAAAGAAGAAGAAATGTATGAACATTTCAGCATACATCCTCTTCATTCTAAAGAAGTTATGGGAAACACTATTGATCTGTTTCAGATGAAAAAAGCAAAAGGAACTCCTGTGAGTGTATGGGAGGAGAGCTTGGAAGCTCGTTGTTTTCCCCAGCTGTTTCCTACAGGAAAAGGTGGACAATATGACGAACGTCCAATACAGATTCCTGCTTCTGAGTATCGGACTACAAGATTATATGCAGAAGATCCAAGATTTCGTCAAAGTATTCCTTATTTGTTCCATCTTTTATTTGAAAGTGACTTGTCTGCACTATCTTATGCAGTAAATCACATTTTAAAAAATGGAGTACATCTACATAATGGGCCATATGTAGGTAGCATACAAGTTACCACTTCTTAAATACCGAACCTTACCGATTCGGTATTTAAGAAGTGGTAACTCGTATGTAGGTAATCATTCGGTAAATATTACCGAATCAGAGAAATTCGGTAATTACCGAATCGGTATTTACCGATTCGGTAATGAGGCATACCTTCCCATTGATTGAATCAATGGGAAGGTATGCCTCATTACCGAATCGGTAAATACCGATTCGGTAATGGGGGGAGCACATTCAAGGGTGGCAGGGTGTCACATTGACACCCTGTTGCACCCCTGATTCCTGCATGTGTGCACATGTGGCGCACATACATGCCCTAAGGGCATGTATGTCTGCCACATGGCACTGTTAGTCCAGCAAAATATTGCTTTTTGCAATGAATTCGGTATTTAGCACCAACATATATTTGGTGCTAAATACCGAATTATTTTCCCTACACATCACTCATTTGAGTGTCACCTACATCTCATTTCAGGATTCGGTATTTACCGAATCGGTAAAATTACCGATTCGGTAATTTTACCGATTCGGTAAATTACCGAACCCTGAAATGTGCCCCCTACATAGCAAAAGCCTAAATACCGGTCGGTAACGGTATATTTACCGAAAATCGGCCGTTACCGACCGGTATTAGGCTACCTACATATGGCCCAATGTGTCTACAAAGGATTTTATGAACAAAGTGCAACAGCGAGATGATAATTTGGAATCTCAATTGATTAATCTGTTGGCTTGTCAGCGTGGAACTAATGAATATTGGTACCGACGTCATGGAGAATTGAAATGTATGTTACAGAATTTAGGAACTCCTACATGGTTCCTTACCCTAAGCTGTGCTGAGTACGCTTGGGATGATTTACTGTATTTGCTTCGAGAGGCAAATTCAAATATTGAAAACATCCAATACAAGACAGCAGGAGAATTGTGCTCATTGGATCCAGTTAATGTTTGCAGATATTTCAATCATAGATTTGAGGCTATGATGTCCTTCATCTGCAATAAAAAAAATCCACCTCTTGGAGAAGTTGTGGATTTCTTTTGGAGAAAAGAGTACCAAGCAATAGGTGCTCCTCATATTCATATGCTGTTGTGGATCAAGGATGCCCCAAAATTTTGAAAAGATTCTGATGATGCAGTTTTATCTTTCCTTGAAGAATATGCAACATGTGCTATACCTAAAAGCACAGAAGAAAAAAACTTAAAAGAGCAAGTTTTACGTTTTCAAAGTCATCGGTGTGGAAAATACTGTCGACGAAAGTACAAGAGTAAAGATAAATTCTACACAAAATGTCGATTTGGATTTCCACGACCTGTTCTTTCAAAAGGAAGAATAAACAGTTTTATGTCAGCTGTGCGACATACCATTACAAGAAAATCTCCGAAAAATACCTACAACCTAAGAAGAAAAGAAGAGTCAAAATATATAAATGACTACAACCCAGTCATTTTATCCATGTGGAATGCTAACATGGATATTCAGTATGTAGCTGACAATTCTATTGCTGTTGCTCGGTATGTCACATCTTACATCACTAAATCTGAGAAAACGGAATTGAAAGATCTGTGGGTAGAGATTTCTCATGAGAAGACTGTCAGTAAAAAGCTATACAGTTTCAGTTTAAAGATGTTATCGCGTCGAGAAATTGGGTCATACAAATGCTCAGATAGGTTATCATCTGCAAGTCTGCACTCCAAATCCAGAAGAATAATTTGGGTAAGTTTAGGCCTTGCAGGAATGCGAAATCGGGTACTTAAGTCTATTCGAGAAATTGAATATTTAGCAGAGAACGAACCAGAAAGTACAGACATTTTGAAAACAAATATGTTGGACACATATTACCCAATCAGAAGTCATCATCTTGAGAACATGTGTCTCTATGAAGTGCTGCAGAACTACATTTTTACACGGAATGCCACAGAAGACATCAACAATGGAAAATATAAAGTCATTGGTGAGGAAGGATGTTTGGTGAAACAAACAAACGGAAGTTTGATTAATCACATGAAGCTGAGTTGCGACACTACTGACTAAAAGGGATTTTACTACTTAGCACTTTTACAACTGTTTAAACCATGGCGTTCAGAGGATGAATTACTTGGAGATTTTCAGAGCTATGAAGATTCCTTTAATGCATGTAAAGATAGCATAGAATGCAGTACTTTCAAAAATTATGTACAAATGTTAAATGAAGAAATTGAACAAGAAGCTACAATTGCAGCTGAAGTAGCTAAAGACAGTTCTCAAGACAGTCAAAGTTCTGGTACGCTCAGTCAAGATCCCCTAGGACAACCAATCGTAGAAAAAGAAGCTGCAATAGCCATGACTGAAGTGGGAGGAGCTATGAATCAAGCTCAGGACGATTTAATAGACTTACCAAATTTGGAACAACAACTGAATGATGAACAACAACAAATTTATGAAGAAGTCACAAAACAAATTGATCATGGATTACTACATGAAAATAAAGAGTGCTCATGCACATCATTTGAACCAATCAGAATGTATGTGAGTGGACAAGCTGGAACTGGAAAAAGTTTCTTAATTAAAGTAATTAGAAGCTACCTACAGAAAAAAACTGATTCAACTTTGTCTTGTGTTCTTACTGCTCCAACTGGGTTAGCAGCATGTAACATAAAAGGAATTACCTTACATCGTTTGCTAATGTTACCAGTAGAGCATGAGAACAAAATAGAATACCACAAGCTAACAGGAGAAGCATGTTTTGAAGTTTCAAGAGTGTTGAAGAAAATGAAAGTTCTCATTATTGATGAGGTAAGCATGGTATCAAACTTAATGCTTGCCTTTGTGCATTTAAGAATGCAGCTAATTCTAAACACAAACTATGACGTGCTATTTGGAGGAAAACATGTTATAGTTTTTGGGGATCTACTGCAGCTCACTCCAGTTAAAGGACAACCAGTATTTAATACTCTTGCACATGAAGACACAAAAAAGTCATTAGGAAGTATAGGTAATGTGAATATTTGGTCATACTTTGAGTACAAAGAACTCATTACCAATATGCGGCAAGCAAATGATGATGATTATGCAAGTATTCTCAAAGAAATCAGAATTGGACTACTCACAGAACATGGCAGAAAAGCTTTACAGAGTCGATTGCTATGTAACTTGTTTCCAACAGAACAAATAGTTCCAGAGAAAATATACAAGAAAATTGCAGAAAAAAATACTGTAATCTGATTAATGCCAACACTACATGAATGTTCTATATTCATTAAAGAACTTTTGAAATTGGAAAATGAAGAGATTATGAAAATGGAAGCCGTGGATATAATACAGCATGAAGGAATAACTATTATATTGACAGGCACATTGAAAACTAAATTGGATTCTCTAGAGAAAAACATATCGAAAACAGCTGGTTTAGAAAATAATCTTTATGTATGTCGAGTAATTTTAGGACGTAATTTGAATGTAGAAAAAGGTTTAGTGAATGGAGCTATGGGTAACGTTGTGGGTTTTGTTAATTACCAGAAAAAAGATGGAATTGAATTTTTAAAAATAAAATTTGATCAGATTGAAGAGGTTAAAGACATTAGTCGTTGTTCAGTTCGTTTTTTGCTTGTGAAAGACTTATATGTACGTAGGAAGCAGTTTCCGTTTTCTCTAGCATATGCTGTAACTATTCACAAATCTCAAGGATTAACTGTAGATAGTGCTTTTGTAAACATTGGATCTAGTGTGTTTAAAGAAGGTATGGCATATGTTGCTTTGTCACAAGTGAAAAAATTATCTCGTTTATTCACGATAGACTTTGATGACTCAAAAGTTAGTGCAGATGCAAATTGTGTAAAGGGGTATAATAGATTAAGAAGAAGCTATGCTCCTCATTTAAGTCAGTATCCTGTGTTTGAAAAACGTGTTGTTTGTCGGAAAAGGAGAATTGAGAATATCTGTAATGAGGATGTACAGAAGAGAAAACAAAAAGAGAGTGATGTGATTGCAAGCAAAAAGAAAAAGGACAATGTTTAAGAGGTTGTTGGTAGTCATTTTGAAAACAGCTCTGGTGTCAACTGCTACGCTAATGTAGTGCTGAATGTTGTAGTTTATCTTGAAAGTTTGCAAGAGCAGATAATACTAAATCATGAAAAAAGATTTTGTTCTCTGCTGAGTTTCCTTTATGAGAAGTTGAGTAATGATAAAAGTAAAATAGAAAGTGCTTCTGATGTTAGAAATCTTTTAGATGTATGTTCTGGATGTACACAGTTTACACAAAATGTCCAGTAAGATGCACAGGAATTCTTAATGTATATGCTTATGGTACTGGAAGATGAAGGGGTAGAAATAGAAAAGATGTTTGGTCTCTCTTATAAATGGGAACATTGTTGTGAAAACTGTATGAACACATGCAGCACTAATGTTGATTCTAAAAGGTTCATACATTTAACATTACCAGAGAGTAAATCAGTGACTTTTAGTAAATTAGTTAAAGATGCAAATCACAACATGGAATGTTCTCAATGTAAATCAGAAATGTTATCAATGTTATTTTTAAAGAAATATTGACAGTATATAATTTTAATGATGCAACGTTGTAGAGCTGATGGAACAAAATTGGACACTTTAATAAAGAAGTTTGTAGGAAATCAATTATCAATATCAGGAAAGACTTTTGTTGCAGTTGCAATCATTTTCCATGATGGACCTTTTATAACTTCTGGTCATTACAGAGTTTATCTAAAATGTGAAAAAGGCTGGACACTGTGTAATGATTCTCAATTGATTTTCAAGCAACGGTTGCCTGCAGAATTACCAAATTCCTACTTAATTTTTCTAAAACCAAAATTTTAGATACAAATTGCAGCATCTGAAGAAACCATTATTTCGATTTTATAGGATTACCATTGGATATTTCACCTAAAAAGGATTTAAAAATTACCATTTGGCCTCATGGAAAGGTAAATGTTTCTATTGTGGACTTCTTTGACAGATATTATTTTGGTGTATGTGCTTAAGCAACAAGATTTGCAGACGTTATTTATTGCAAATAGTTATTGTTCTTAGAAGATATTTTTAATATATATGTTACATTTTTATCAAGGTATGTTTTACTGAGGATAGATTCAGGGCTTTTTTAAACAATCTTTCAGATTGTTTATTTTTTTGCCCGCTGTTAAGTGATTAATACAATTGATATCACTATTTTCAGTGAAATTCAATATATTCTGAAAACAGGGCAAACAATTACTTGTTTAAATATGGAAATATGTGTACTGTATTCTAAAATGTATTGTTAAATATTTTCTACTTTTTTTCTTTTTTTCAGATCTAGAAAGAACATTTAGGAAATTGAATCCATTTTTCTTGTAATTAAAAAAAACATTTATTTCAAATTAAGTTATTTTGTTGGTCAGGTAAGTTTAAAATATCGGTATTTCTCATCCCTTCACTTTCATGCTCCCTTTTCTTCACTTCTCCTCACTCTGCTTTTCTCATTCCCCTTCCCTCTCTCTTCTTCCTTTACTGCTCTTTCATAACTCCCTCACTCCTTCTCTACTGCTCCCTAGGTTTACTGCCTCCATCACTATTTTTTCAACCATGTTTCTCTCCCTGTCTCCATATGTCTCAGTCATTCTAACTGCCTTACTCCTTCTCAGTTCCTTGCTCTCTGTCTCTGTTTCTGTCTCTCTTCCTTTGTCTGTCTTACCCTTAATTTCCTTAACATCTCTGTTTCTACCACTCCTCCTCTCTCCATCACTCATTTTCCATCTATGTTAATTTTTTAACCTTCTCCGTCATTCTCCTTCCCTCACCTTCCCTAACTGTCACTATCCTTTACTCATAGTCACTCCTATTCTTCTACTTCTCTTCCTCCTGTCTGTATCTCACACCCCTTCACCTTTTCGCATTCTTTCCTTCACTCTCCCTCACTCTCCTTTGATCATTTAAATCCTGACTCCCTTTCTCTCACTCCAGTTTCTTAAATCCCTCCATCCCCTCACTCCCCATCTCTCACTTTCCTTTACCCCCTTTTCTAATCCTCATACCCCTTATCTCACCATCACTCCACTTCTCTTACTTTCAATCTCTTTACCCTGCTGTACTTCATCCACTTCATCTGTTACTCCCTTTTCCTATCTCCGTCCCTTACTCCCCTTTTCTCACTCCCCCTCCATCACTCTCCATTACTCACTGCCATTCCCTTACTCATTCACTCTTCTTACCTGTATCCTCTACCCATAGTCCTTTTGTTGCAGTCAGTCTTTCACTTCCCCTTCATGACTGATGATACTTTCTTTTTCTCACTCATTCTGTCTGTCCTTTCCTCCTCTTCACTAAGTCATTTCAATCATTTCAATCATTCATGTATACACTACACATTCATTCAATACATTTACAACACAGTATATTAGGAATATAGCTCTTCTTGGAGAAGTGAAGTGAGTTCTGAAAAGAAAAGTTTTTTTTGTCGTTTTTGCTTTGTATTTTTTTTTTAGTTTTTTACCAATTTCGTATTTTTTTAAAATTTTTTAGAGCACCAAAAAAAACTGGTAATGAAAAACTGTTCAACAGGAGCAAAAACAATAAATGAAAACAATTATGGGCTGGACCATGTGTGCTGCTGTATTTTGTTTTCGATCAAGTTAATACTGCTCTCAGCGTAGCAAAGAACAGCATTGCACACATTACAATGTATGTGCACCTTCTGGAAAAGTGGGCAGATGTCCAGTGACCTGGTACATGGAGAATCTGCGGCCGCAGATGATGTGCTCGGCTGAGCAGGTGGAGGGTTTTCTCTTAGGGCTCTAGTTGACCCTCGAGCATAAGGTACAGGATGCACTGTCTTGAACTGTCTCAACATTGAATAAATACTAAACGAGTATTTCTTGGTGGGATCTCCTCTGGATAACACACTTCCATAAATAGTGCATGTCACCTTCGGGGCATTGACCTTCTTTTGGCCCTCTGGAAAGGTGAAGAATTTCCAGATAAAAGAGTCTTTTTGTTTGGTCTTCCTTGGTGGTACCACAAAGGTCTCCTCCTCACTCCCTGAAGTAGACTGCTGTTCTGCCATTTTCAAGTAAAATTTTACTAGAACAGCTGTTCAGCTCCTTGTCCCAGGAAATAAGAAGAAATAGTGAGGGGAGTGGGTGTGGTGTTTGAAGATTCTGGATTTTGTTTAATAAAAAAAATTGCCGGTGCTCGCACGGTGCGCGCACCGTGAAAAACCCTTAAAAAAAACAAACAAACATTTGAAACTGTCTATAGGTTTATAGAAGATATTAACTATGCTGTTCAACTTTATCCAAATAAAAAAAAAGAGCTGAGCCATTCCATTTTACAGGATACAGTCAATCTATAACTATATACATAGGTAGTTTATTGTAAAATAAATATATAAAAAATATAATAATACATACATAAATTAGCATTTAAAAAACCTTACAAATTCACTAAAAAACCCATAGGTTTCACACACGTTATAGTTAAAAATGAGCATTTAAAAAACCTTGCAAATTCACTTAAAAACCATAGGTTTCACACACGTTATAGTTAGGAATTAGCATTTAAAAAACCTTGCAAATTCACTGAAAAAATCATAGGTTTCACACACGTTATAGTTAGGAATTAGCATTTAAAAAACCTTGCAAATTCACTGAAAAAACCATAGGTTTCACACACGTTATAGTTAGGAATTAGCATTTAAAAAACCTTGCAAATTCACTGAAAAAAACATAGGTTTCACACATGTTATAGTTAGCTGGACATTTCACTCGTACAAAACCATTGAAATTCCCCCGTTATAGTTAGTTCAGCTTATCCTAATTTAAACTTTGATACACACATTGAAATTGTATTTTTCAATGTGTGTATCAAAGTTTATATTAGGATAAGAGGAGGTCTGCCACTCTTACACAAGGATGATGTCATCAGTGATGTCATCAGTGATGTCATTTGAGACGTCATCAGTGATGTCATGAGTGATGTCACTGACCATGTCATGAGTGATGTAATATGTGACGTCATCAGCAGTGGATTGCGGTCGCGCGAGTTATAGTTAGCTGAACTAACTATAACGGGGGAATTTCAATGGTTTTGTACGAGTGAAATGTCCAGCTAACTATAACATGTGTGAAACCTATGTTTTTTTCAGTGAATTTGCAAGGTTTTTTAAATGCTAATTCCTAACTATAACGTGTGTGAAACCTATGGTTTTCTCAGTGAATATATATATATATATTCAGACCCCCTTCAAAGAAAGGACCAGGCACCACAGTGACTTGCTGAGACCGGCAGATTTAGTGGAATGGCATAATGCATTTCAGAGTAATTCCTTCCTTAGAAGCATTCCCTCAACAAACAGTGCTGTCAGTGTCCAACTTTTTATGGTGCCTGCTTCGCTACGATAGGCGAAAGTCACACGGTGTGCGTGGCAGAGCTTTGGGCACCTCAGGTAAGTACCTCCTCCCCATGTGTGTGGCACTCACGTTCCTGCCAGGAGCAACAATGACCCAAGCGCTGCACTGCCGGTCCCACAAGCCAACATCCTGCCGCTTCTGTGTCTCGGAAAATCCCAACCTGGCGTTTTGGACTGGAGTCAGTTAGAACGAGTGTTGCTGAATGTTCAGACAGCGGCAGTGCGGCAGTTTTTCAAGCACATTGAAAACCGTCCAAATTGCCACTCTACCTGCCGCACTTCTTCCTGATGGGGTGCCCAAGGTGCTTAGTGGCCACACTCTAAAATATTCAGCCCAATGCCCCCCGCAAAGAAAGGACCAGGCACCACAGTGACTTGCTGAGAACAGAAGATTTATTGGAATGGCTCAATGCATTTCGGAGTAACTACTTCCTCGGATGCCTTCTCCCAACAACCAGTGCTGTCAGTGTCCAACTTTTTATGGCGCCTGCTTCGCTACAATAGGCGAAAGTCACACGGTGGGTGTGGCAGAGGTTTGGGCGCCTCAGGTAAGTACCTCCTTCCCATGTGGGTGGTGCTCACGTTCCTGCCAGTAGCACCAATGACCAAAGAACCGCACTGCCGGTCCCACAAGTCAACATCCTGCCACATCTGTATCTCGGGAAATCCCAACTTGGCGTTTTGGACTGGAGTCTGTCCAATGACTGTTGCTGAATGTTCAGACAGCGGTGGCACGGCAGTTTTCCAAGCACACGGAAAACCGTCCAAATTGCCACACTACCTGCCGCACTTCTTCCGGATATATATATACACAAAACAAGACAGAATGGATCTCTATAGATTTGTTCGAAAAATGAAATTAACTAAATACATACAAACCTCAAAGAAACTCCAGTGTTACCTCAAATGGAAGGGCCTCAAATAGAACAGACCAATCTAATGGTGATAGATGTGCCAACTCTAGAAGAACTGAAGGCACTGATCCTGCACCTATGAATATAGAAAACCTAAGAGAGTGATAATGTTAATCAATTTAATTCGCAACTAGAACAAACTGACTATACTCCTTTACGCCCATGGTCACGTTATATTTCACAAATACCAAGAGATAATTTGGATTATTTCTGATAGTGTAATTATGGACTTGAGACGCTTGTAATATCAAATGGGAAAACAAAAACAAAAGATAGAGCCCAAAGAAGACCAAATACAAAGAGTGATAACTAAATTGAGGAATGAGGATGAGATAATGGTGAAGCGCTCTGATAAGGGGGGAAATGCAGTGCTGTGGGGACGTGACCTTTATTGCAAAGAGGCCTTTAACCAACTAAACAATAGAGAATGCAACACAAGAGTGGAAAGAGCTGAATATGAAGCAATGAAAGATCAATTCTTTGAAAGATTGGAAAGTTGGAAGCAACAAGAGCTATTAAGTTGGGATGAATTTAAATTCATGAGACACAACACAATCCCATTATTTATATGTTGCTGAAAGTGCATAAAAAAATTGAAAACCCACCAGCAAGGCCGATCATTGCTTGTGTGGCAGCCTATTTGAGAATGCCTCGAGAATCATAGATTATTTCTTGAATTTTATCACCAGAACTCTTACTTCTTATATCAAAGACTCTACTGACTTTTTGAAACATATTTATGATGTACAATGGAATAGCGACATGATGTTGTTAACTCTAGATATAACTACGTTATATTCTAGTATTAGACATGCTGACAGATTGAGGGCCACGGAGCACTTTTTAAAGTCAAGACCAATGAGATTTGTGCATCATAATAGAATGAATCTAGAAGTTATGGAATGGTGCTTAACAAGGAATATTTGTATGTTTGGAGCAGACCTATACCAGCAGGAGCAAGGGACTGCCATGGGCACCTGCTTCTCCCCTAGCTATGCCAATTTACATCTAGGCTGGTGAAAGGGGCAGGTGTTCTGTGGTCCTGAGCTGGAGCGGTGGATGACTAACATACTTTTGTGGGTTAGATTCATTGATGACGTGTTCGTGCTGTGGCAGGGCACAGGAGAACATATTGACATGTTCATCAATGATCTGAATATGAATAATTTAAATCTTAATTTTGTGGGACAAAGAAGTAGAACATCTATTGATTTCCTGGATGTGAGAGTTACTGTTAAAGCGGAAATGCTGGAGACTACTATCTTTTGTAAGCCTACGGCAGGGAACACATTCTTACAAGCAGAGAGTGCCCATCCTACACCACTCATCCGAAGTATAGCCTTTGGAGAGTTTATTAGGGCGAGGAGAACATGCAGTAACTTGGAAGAGTATGAAAGAATTGAATGTGAGTTGACTAATCGCTTCATACAAAGAGTTTATCCCCGAGAAGTGATTCAGAAAGCTTCAAAAAAAGCTAGGAAGCCAGATAGGGATAAAATTATCTTTGAACCCTCAGGAACTCAGAATAGGAGAAAACAGAAAGAAGGATCTATATCCCACAGGTTTATAACAATCTACAACACCAAGCATAATGAAATATGATCAATCTTGAAACAACATTGGTATCTCATTAAAGGGGATCTTTTATTGGGACCAAAGAGTAGAAAGTACCCTGAGATAACTTACAGAAAATCAAAATCTTTCAGGGATCATTTAGTCAATAGTGAATATCAGGAAGTACGAAAGAAACAGACATGGTTGTCAGTCAAGGATGGTTTTAGAAAGTGTTTTAAATTTAAAGCCTGTCAGCATGGAGAGAATATTGTTGATTTTAAAACATCTTTTAACAAAACCATAAAAACAGGAGCCACTTAACCTGCAAATAAAATTTTGTGGTCTACATGATGCAATGTCCCTGTAGAAAGGTGTACATAGGCAGTACCACCTTGGTGGTTCATCAGAGTTTCCTGCAGCATAGACGAGGTATCATTAACAATGATAGAAGCTACCCTGTCACCAAGCACTTTGAGAAAGAACATCAAAGTGAACCCAATCAAATGAAATATAGCTGCATAGCGGAATCTCCTAGAAAGAGGAGGGGGCAACAGGGAGAGAGAGCTTCGGAGATTAGAAACTTATTTCATACTGGAACTTGATAGTATAGAACCTAACGGTCTCAGTATTGACGAGAATTTGTTTACATGCCTGTAGAATATTCATGACATCTAGCTGCATACTCACTAGTACTATTTTTTTGAAACTTTTTAGAACTATAAATGAGGAGAAGGACAAGGGACACATGCACTTTAGCATTAAGCACTTTAGATAGTTAAGAACTAGCACTTCTGTTTTTATTACTTTTTTAAGTAAGAAAAATCCAGAGAGGAAAGTATATGAAT
Organism: Triturus cristatus; assembly: GCF_964204655.1. Taxonomy (NCBI): domain Eukaryota; kingdom Metazoa; phylum Chordata; class Amphibia; order Caudata; family Salamandridae; genus Triturus; species Triturus cristatus. Next base: position 535,560,022 of record NC_140591.1, on the reverse strand, counting down.
TTTCTTATACTAGATTAGGTTTTTAGAAAAAAAAATTCTTCTATATGAAAAGTATATTTTAAAAAATTTGTTATAAAGAAAAACGACAAAACTATAAAACTGAGCACTTGCACTTTATAATAAAGCACTGTAGATCTTAGCACTTTAACAAGGCCGAATTGATAACAAAATGGAAATGTACCAACGTACAGAACAAGCAAATATGGAGTGTATTTCAACGATTTTACTGCATTATGTTAAATGATGATTTATGATGTATGTATTTTTATTTTACAAGTTATTTACAGTAATGAATTTAAAGTGCTAATAACATGGTTATATGCCTTGAATTATACACTTGTATGTAGACATATATATCGTATAATGCATTTTATACACTCTAAGATGGTGCCCGCTTTAGTGTAATCAATGGCTGAGATGTGCATTGGGATTGTCCTTTGTCTATGTTCATATTAGTATAGATGTGTATTTATTGTTTGAAAAAGACAGTCAGAACGTGTGGATGCCATCTCGCTCACCATATTAAAGTTGGTGAGTAACAACCAATGGATTGCTGGAATATTTCCTAGTATTGTGGAAATTATTGACGGAATATATTTAGGTGGTCAAGTGCAAGTGGTGCCCGAAACGCGTAATTTGAGGACAATAAAAGAATAATTGCTTATTTCTCCGGTGGTTCGTGATTCTCTGTTTGCCGAAAGTGGTTGCATTGATAAACGGAGTACCACTTCCTTTTGTCCCAAGAAATCACGGCACTCTGGATTGCAGTTGTAAAAAGGGTTTATTTGACCAGCAAAGTCATAAAAATACCAACGCATTTCGGTGCCTAGCAGCACCTTTGTCACTGCATATACTACATTTCAACATGCATTTTTCATACTTTGTTTGTACTCATGTTTGCATAAAGTTCATCATAATCGAAAGAGGACTATCAAACGTTCAAAGCGGCCGTCTTTACAAATGTTTGTAGTGATACTCTTCATTGTAGTTAAATTCATAGCGGCCATCTTTACAAATGTTTGTAGTGATACTCTTCATTGAAGTTAAATTCATACTACAATTTAAATTGCAATGCACTTCAGAAAAAAAATATATATGTGTTGATTTGTATTCACTTATTGTTACAATGGTACATAGCAATCATAGTACAATCCCTAATTTAGATTATTAAACAATGTCATGGCCTCATATTGGTTTATCGGGTGTGCAAACATGTAACTGCCAAAAATAACTTTGCAACTCTACACATAATATACATAACACCCTAGTGAGCACACTGTTCTTTACAGGTGTCATAAAAAAAAAATAACAATATTATATTATACCATTAATGTCTTTTACAACTATTTACTGTAATGCCCCAGTGGGTGTGCTGATAAACACCAGAATTTCAATGTGATAGAAGATCTTCTCTGTACATTACTCTCACACACCCAGGATTTAATACACATTATAGTAGTCCTACAGAAAAAGAAAAGAAAACACAAGGGAAACACAGGTTAACACACCCTCCTGTGATCTTCTAAAAAACAACACTAAGTACTCTATATTTCTAAAAACAACTTTTCATTTATTCTGAGAAAGCCTGTGGAGAACCTAGAGATGTATGTACATTTCTTCATCAATGTTTAAGCCCTGTGGCTCAACCGCAATGACCACAATGCTCATATCTTTGGCTGAGCCAGAAACCGGTCCCAGGATGCTTGTTTCCGGTCCAGGGAAGACATGGCTTGGCAGTTCGGGCTGGACTGTTCTGATGAGGCACAGGGTCAGACTGATTTGCATATGGCCATGTCTGAACTGGGGTGGCGGAGTGAGCTAAAGAATGATGATGGTTAAACCCAGATCAGTTGACTGGGGGTGAGTGGTTGCAATGTTCAACACTCTGTCCATCATCCCCTTTAGTTTTGCTCTCTTTGTCACAGAAACATGGCTAAAAGACTGGTCCAACCCCGATCTCGTGCAAGCCCTCCCCTCAGTATATACTATATCCAGAAGAGATAGACCTATACAAAGAGGAGAGGGCCTAGCAAAAATCCATAGGACCACACTGAAATGTTCCTCGTTTGACATCGCAGAGATCAAAGGGGCAGAAAGTTTGGGTTTCTGTTTCCAACTAGATAGCTCGGTGTCATTCACAGGAGCCTTGATCTACCGGCCCCTGGGGACTAGTCTCAAGTTTCTAGATACCCTGGGAGAAAGTTTTAGTACCCTGGTAGTCAGGTACTCTAACTTCACTATTCTGGGAGACTTTAACCTGCATTTAGAATTAGCAGATTCCCCAACTGCAAAAAAATTTCAGAGAAATTATAGAAACTCAAGGACTTCAGCAGCTGATGTCATGAGTGATGTCACTGACCATGTCATGAGTGATGTAATATGTGACGTCATCAGCAGTGGATTGCGGTCGCGCGAGTTATAGTTAGCTGAACTAACTATAACGGGGGAATTTCAATGGTTTTGTACGAGTGAAATGTCCAGCTAACTATAACATGTGTGAAACCTATGTTTTTTTCAGTGAATTTGCAAGGTTTTTTAAATGCTAATTCCTAACTATAACGTGTGTGAAACCTATGGTTTTCTCAGTGAATATATATATATATATTCAGACCCCCTTCAAAGAAAGGACCAGGCACCACAGTGACTTGCTGAGACCGGCAGATTTAGTGGAATGGCATAATGCATTTCAGAGTAATTCCTTCCTTAGAAGCATTCCCTCAACAAACAGTGCTGTCAGTGTCCAACTTTTTATGGTGCCTGCTTCGCTACGATAGGCGAAAGTCACACGGTGTGCGTGGCAGAGCTTTGGGCACCTCAGGTAAGTACCTCCTCCCCATGTGTGTGGCACTCACGTTCCTGCCAGGAGCAACAATGACCCAAGCGCTGCACTGCCGGTCCCACAAGCCAACATCCTGCCGCTTCTGTGTCTCGGAAAATCCCAACCTGGCGTTTTGGACTGGAGTCAGTTAGAACGAGTGTTGCTGAATGTTCAGACAGCGGCAGTGCGGCAGTTTTTCAAGCACATTGAAAACCGTCCAAATTGCCACTCTACCTGCCGCACTTCTTCCTGATGGGGTGCCCAAGGTGCTTAGTGGCCACACTCTAAAATATTCAGCCCAATGCCCCCCGCAAAGAAAGGACCAGGCACCACAGTGACTTGCTGAGAACAGAAGATTTATTGGAATGGCTCAATGCATTTCGGAGTAACTACTTCCTCGGATGCCTTCTCCCAACAACCAGTGCTGTCAGTGTCCAACTTTTTATGGCGCCTGCTTCGCTACAATAGGCGAAAGTCACACGGTGGGTGTGGCAGAGGTTTGGGCGCCTCAGGTAAGTACCTCCTTCCCATGTGGGTGGTGCTCACGTTCCTGCCAGTAGCACCAATGACCAAAGAACCGCACTGCCGGTCCCACAAGTCAACATCCTGCCACATCTGTATCTCGGGAAATCCCAACTTGGCGTTTTGGACTGGAGTCTGTCCAATGACTGTTGCTGAATGTTCAGACAGCGGTGGCACGGCAGTTTTCCAAGCACACGGAAAACCGTCCAAATTGCCACACTACCTGCCGCACTTCTTCCGGATATATATATACACAAAACAAGACAGAATGGATCTCTATAGATTTGTTCGAAAAATGAAATTAACTAAATACATACAAACCTCAAAGAAACTCCAGTGTTACCTCAAATGGAAGGGCCTCAAATAGAACAGACCAATCTAATGGTGATAGATGTGCCAACTCTAGAAGAACTGAAGGCACTGATCCTGCACCTATGAATATAGAAAACCTAAGAGAGTGATAATGTTAATCAATTTAATTCGCAACTAGAACAAACTGACTATACTCCTTTACGCCCATGGTCACGTTATATTTCACAAATACCAAGAGATAATTTGGATTATTTCTGATAGTGTAATTATGGACTTGAGACGCTTGTAATATCAAATGGGAAAACAAAAACAAAAGATAGAGCCCAAAGAAGACCAAATACAAAGAGTGATAACTAAATTGAGGAATGAGGATGAGATAATGGTGAAGCGCTCTGATAAGGGGGGAAATGCAGTGCTGTGGGGACGTGACCTTTATTGCAAAGAGGCCTTTAACCAACTAAACAATAGAGAATGCAACACAAGAGTGGAAAGAGCTGAATATGAAGCAATGAAAGATCAATTCTTTGAAAGATTGGAAAGTTGGAAGCAACAAGAGCTATTAAGTTGGGATGAATTTAAATTCATGAGACACAACACAATCCCATTATTTATATGTTGCTGAAAGTGCATAAAAAAATTGAAAACCCACCAGCAAGGCCGATCATTGCTTGTGTGGCAGCCTATTTGAGAATGCCTCGAGAATCATAGATTATTTCTTGAATTTTATCACCAGAACTCTTACTTCTTATATCAAAGACTCTACTGACTTTTTGAAACATATTTATGATGTACAATGGAATAGCGACATGATGTTGTTAACTCTAGATATAACTACGTTATATTCTAGTATTAGACATGCTGACAGATTGAGGGCCACGGAGCACTTTTTAAAGTCAAGACCAATGAGATTTGTGCATCATAATAGAATGAATCTAGAAGTTATGGAATGGTGCTTAACAAGGAATATTTGTATGTTTGGAGCAGACCTATACCAGCAGGAGCAAGGGACTGCCATGGGCACCTGCTTCTCCCCTAGCTATGCCAATTTACATCTAGGCTGGTGAAAGGGGCAGGTGTTCTGTGGTCCTGAGCTGGAGCGGTGGATGACTAACATACTTTTGTGGGTTAGATTCATTGATGACGTGTTCGTGCTGTGGCACGGCACAGGAGAACATATTGACATGTTCATCAATGATCTGAATATGAATAATTTAAATCTTAATTTTGTGGGACAAAGAAGTAGAACATCTATTGATTTCCTGGATGTGAGAGTTACTGTTAAAGCGGAAATGCTGGAGACTACTATCTTTTGTAAGCCTACGGCAGGGAACACATTCTTACAAGCAGAGAGTGCCCATCCTACACCACTCATCCGAAGTATAGCCTTTGGAGAGTTTATTAGGGCGAGGAGAACATGCAGTAACTTGGAAGAGTATGAAAGAATTGAATGTGAGTTGACTAATCGCTTCATACAAAGAGTTTATCCCCGAGAAGTGATTCAGAAAGCTTCAAAAAAAGCTAGGAAGCCAGATAGGGATAAAATTATCTTTGAACCCTCAGGAACTCAGAATAGGAGAAAACAGAAAGAAGGATCTATATCCCACAGGTTTATAACAATCTACAACACCAAGCATAATGAAATATGATCAATCTTGAAACAACATTGGTATCTCATTAAAGGGGATCTTTTATTGGGACCAAAGAGTAGAAAGTACCCTGAGATAACTTACAGAAAATCAAAATCTTTCAGGGATCATTTAGTCAATAGTGAATATCAGGAAGTACGAAAGAAACAGACATGGTTGTCAGTCAAGGATGGTTTTAGAAAGTGTTTTAAATTTAAAGCCTGTCAGCATGGAGAGAATATTGTTGATTTTAAAACATCTTTTAACAAAACCATAAAAACAGGAGCCACTTAACCTGCAAATAAAATTTTGTGGTCTACATGATGCAATGTCCCTGTAGAAAGGTGTACATAGGCAGTACCACCTTGGTGGTTCATCAGAGTTTCCTGCAGCATAGACGAGGTATCATTAACAATGATAGAAGCTACCCTGTCACCAAGCACTTTGAGAAAGAACATCAAAGTGAACCCAATCAAATGAAATATAGCTGCATAGCGGAATCTCCTAGAAAGAGGAGGGGGCAACAGGGAGAGAGAGCTTCGGAGATTAGAAACTTATTTCATACTGGAACTTGATAGTATAGAACCTAACGGTCTCAGTATTGACGAGAATTTGTTTACATGCCTGTAGAATATTCATGACATCTAGCTGCATACTCACTAGTACTATTTTTTTGAAACTTTTTAGAACTATAAATGAGGAGAAGGACAAGGGACACATGCACTTTAGCATTAAGCACTTTAGATAGTTAAGAACTAGCACTTCTGTTTTTATTACTTTTTTAAGTAAGAAAAATCCAGAGAGGAAAGTATATGAATTTTCTTATACTAGATTAGGTTTTTAGAAAAAAAAATTCTTCTATATGAAAAGTATATTTTAAAAAATTTGTTATAAAGAAAAACGACAAAACTATAAAACTGAGCACTTGCACTTTATAATAAAGCACTGTAGATCTTAGCACTTTAACAAGGCCGAATTGATAACAAAATGGAAATGTACCAACGTACAGAACAAGCAAATATGGAGTGTATTTCAACGATTTTACTGCATTATGTTAAATGATGATTTATGATGTATGTATTTTTATTTTACAAGTTATTTACAGTAATGAATTTAAAGTGCTAATAACATGGTTATATGCCTTGAATTATACACTTGTATGTAGACATATATATCGTATAATGCATTTTATACACTCTAAGATGGTGCCCGCTTTAGTGTAATCAATGGCTGAGATGTGCATTGGGATTGTCCTTTGTCTATGTTCATATTAGTATAGATGTGTATTTATTGTTTGAAAAAGACAGTCAGAACGTGTGGATGCCATCTCGCTCACCATATTAAAGTTGGTGAGTAACAACCAATGGATTGCTGGAATATTTCCTAGTATTGTGGAAATTATTGACGGAATATATTTAGGTGGTCAAGTGCAAGTGGTGCCCGAAACGCGTAATTTGAGGACAATAAAAGAATAATTGCTTATTTCTCCGGTGGTTCGTGATTCTCTGTTTGCCGAAAGTGGTTGCATTGATAAACGGAGTACCACTTCCTTTTGTCCCAAGAAATCACGGCACTCTGGATTGCAGTTGTAAAAAGGGTTTATTTGACCAGCAAAGTCATAAAAATACCAACGCATTTCGGTGCCTAGCAGCACCTTTGTCACTGCATATACTACATTTCAACATGCATTTTTCATACTTTGTTTGTACTCATGTTTGCATAAAGTTCATCATAATCGAAAGAGGACTATCAAACGTTCAAAGCGGCCGTCTTTACAAATGTTTGTAGTGATACTCTTCATTGTAGTTAAATTCATAGCGGCCATCTTTACAAATGTTTGTAGTGATACTCTTCATTGAAGTTAAATTCATACTACAATTTAAATTGCAATGCACTTCAGAAAAAAAATATATATGTGTTGATTTGTATTCACTTATTGTTACAATGGTACATAGCAATCATAGTACAATCCCTAATTTAGATTATTAAACAATGTCATGGCCTCATATTGGTTTATCGGGTGTGCAAACATGTAACTGCCAAAAATAACTTTGCAACTCTACACATAATATACATAACACCCTAGTGAGCACACTGTTCTTTACAGGTGTCATAAAAAAAAAATAACAATATTATATTATACCATTAATGTCTTTTACAACTATTTACTGTAATGCCCCAGTGGGTGTGCTGATAAACACCAGAATTTCAATGTGATAGAAGATCTTCTCTGTACATTACTCTCACACACCCAGGATTTAATACACATTATAGTAGTCCTACAGAAAAAGAAAAGAAAACACAAGGGAAACACAGGTTAACACACCCTCCTGTGATCTTCTAAAAAACAACACTAAGTACTCTATATTTCTAAAAACAACTTTTCATTTATTCTGAGAAAGCCTGTGGAGAACCTAGAGATGTATGTACATTTCTTCATCAATGTTTAAGCCCTGTGGCTCAACCGCAATGACCACAATGCTCATATCTTTGGCTGAGCCAGAAACCGGTCCCAGGATGCTTGTTTCCGGTCCAGGGAAGACATGGCTTGGCAGTTCGGGCTGGACTGTTCTGATGAGGCACAGGGTCAGACTGATTTGCATATGGCCATGTCTGAACTGGGGTGGCGGAGTGAGCTAAAGAATGATGATGGTTAAACCCAGATCAGTTGACTGGGGGTGAGTGGTTGCAATGTTCAACACTCTGTCCATCATCCCCTTTAGTTTTGCTCTCTTTGTCACAGAAACATGGCTAAAAGACTGGTCCAACCCCGATCTCGTGCAAGCCCTCCCCTCAGTATATACTATATCCAGAAGAGATAGACCTATACAAAGAGGAGAGGGCCTAGCAAAAATCCATAGGACCACACTGAAATGTTCCTCGTTTGACATCGCAGAGATCAAAGGGGCAGAAAGTTTGGGTTTCTGTTTCCAACTAGATAGCTCGGTGTCATTCACAGGAGCCTTGATCTACCGGCCCCTGGGGACTAGTCTCAAGTTTCTAGATACCCTGGGAGAAAGTTTTAGTACCCTGGTAGTCAGGTACTCTAACTTCACTATTCTGGGAGACTTTAACCTGCATTTAGAATTAGCAGATTCCCCAACTGCAAAAAAATTTCAGAGAAATTATAGAAACTCAAGGACTTCAGCAGCTGATGTCATGAGTGATGTCACTGACCATGTCATGAGTGATGTAATATGTGACGTCATCAGCAGTGGATTGCGGTCGCGCGAGTTATAGTTAGCTGAACTAACTATAACGGGGGAATTTCAATGGTTTTGTACGAGTGAAATGTCCAGCTAACTATAACATGTGTGAAACCTATGTTTTTTTCAGTGAATTTGCAAGGTTTTTTAAATGCTAATTCCTAACTATAACGTGTGTGAAACCTATGGTTTTCTCAGTGAATATATATATATATATTCAGACCCCCTTCAAAGAAAGGACCAGGCACCACAGTGACTTGCTGAGACCGGCAGATTTAGTGGAATGGCATAATGCATTTCAGAGTAATTCCTTCCTTAGAAGCATTCCCTCAACAAACAGTGCTGTCAGTGTCCAACTTTTTATGGTGCCTGCTTCGCTACGATAGGCGAAAGTCACACGGTGTGCGTGGCAGAGCTTTGGGCACCTCAGGTAAGTACCTCCTCCCCATGTGTGTGGCACTCACGTTCCTGCCAGGAGCAACAATGACCCAAGCGCTGCACTGCCGGTCCCACAAGCCAACATCCTGCCGCTTCTGTGTCTCGGAAAATCCCAACCTGGCGTTTTGGACTGGAGTCAGTTAGAACGAGTGTTGCTGAATGTTCAGACAGCGGCAGTGCGGCAGTTTTTCAAGCACATTGAAAACCGTCCAAATTGCCACTCTACCTGCCGCACTTCTTCCTGATGGGGTGCCCAAGGTGCTTAGTGGCCACACTCTAAAATATTCAGCCCAATGCCCCCCGCAAAGAAAGGACCAGGCACCACAGTGACTTGCTGAGAACAGAAGATTTATTGGAATGGCTCAATGCATTTCGGAGTAACTACTTCCTCGGATGCCTTCTCCCAACAACCAGTGCTGTCAGTGTCCAACTTTTTATGGCGCCTGCTTCGCTACAATAGGCGAAAGTCACACGGTGGGTGTGGCAGAGGTTTGGGCGCCTCAGGTAAGTACCTCCTTCCCATGTGGGTGGTGCTCACGTTCCTGCCAGTAGCACCAATGACCAAAGAACCGCACTGCCGGTCCCACAAGTCAACATCCTGCCACATCTGTATCTCGGGAAATCCCAACTTGGCGTTTTGGACTGGAGTCTGTCCAATGACTGTTGCTGAATGTTCAGACAGCGGTGGCACGGCAGTTTTCCAAGCACACGGAAAACCGTCCAAATTGCCACACTACCTGCCGCACTTCTTCCGGATATATATATACACAAAACAAGACAGAATGGATCTCTATAGATTTGTTCGAAAAATGAAATTAACTAAATACATACAAACCTCAAAGAAACTCCAGTGTTACCTCAAATGGAAGGGCCTCAAATAGAACAGACCAATCTAATGGTGATAGATGTGCCAACTCTAGAAGAACTGAAGGCACTGATCCTGCACCTATGAATATAGAAAACCTAAGAGAGTGATAATGTTAATCAATTTAATTCGCAACTAGAACAAACTGACTATACTCCTTTACGCCCATGGTCACGTTATATTTCACAAATACCAAGAGATAATTTGGATTATTTCTGATAGTGTAATTATGGACTTGAGACGCTTGTAATATCAAATGGGAAAACAAAAACAAAAGATAGAGCCCAAAGAAGACCAAATACAAAGAGTGATAACTAAATTGAGGAATGAGGATGAGATAATGGTGAAGCGCTCTGATAAGGGGGGAAATGCAGTGCTGTGGGGACGTGACCTTTATTGCAAAGAGGCCTTTAACCAACTAAACAATAGAGAATGCAACACAAGAGTGGAAAGAGCTGAATATGAAGCAATGAAAGATCAATTCTTTGAAAGATTGGAAAGTTGGAAGCAACAAGAGCTATTAAGTTGGGATGAATTTAAATTCATGAGACACAACACAATCCCATTATTTATATGTTGCTGAAAGTGCATAAAAAAATTGAAAACCCACCAGCAAGGCCGATCATTGCTTGTGTGGCAGCCTATTTGAGAATGCCTCGAGAATCATAGATTATTTCTTGAATTTTATCACCAGAACTCTTACTTCTTATATCAAAGACTCTACTGACTTTTTGAAACATATTTATGATGTACAATGGAATAGCGACATGATGTTGTTAACTCTAGATATAACTACGTTATATTCTAGTATTAGACATGCTGACAGATTGAGGGCCACGGAGCACTTTTTAAAGTCAAGACCAATGAGATTTGTGCATCATAATAGAATGAATCTAGAAGTTATGGAATGGTGCTTAACAAGGAATATTTGTATGTTTGGAGCAGACCTATACCAGCAGGAGCAAGGGACTGCCATGGGCACCTGCTTCTCCCCTAGCTATGCCAATTTACATCTAGGCTGGTGAAAGGGGCAGGTGTTCTGTGGTCCTGAGCTGGAGCGGTGGATGACTAACATACTTTTGTGGGTTAGATTCATTGATGACGTGTTCGTGCTGTGGCAGGGCACAGGAGAACATATTGACATGTTCATCAATGATCTGAATATGAATAATTTAAATCTTAATTTTGTGGGACAAAGAAGTAGAACATCTATTGATTTCCTGGATGTGAGAGTTACTGTTAAAGCGGAAATGCTGGAGACTACTATCTTTTGTAAGCCTACGGCAGGGAACACATTCTTACAAGCAGAGAGTGCCCATCCTACACCACTCATCCGAAGTATAGCCTTTGGAGAGTTTATTAGGGCGAGGAGAACATGCAGTAACTTGGAAGAGTATGAAAGAATTGAATGTGAGTTGACTAATCGCTTCATACAAAGAGTTTATCCCCGAGAAGTGATTCAGAAAGCTTCAAAAAAAGCTAGGAAGCCAGATAGGGATAAAATTATCTTTGAACCCTCAGGAACTCAGAATAGGAGAAAACAGAAAGAAGGATCTATATCCCACAGGTTTATAACAATCTACAACACCAAGCATAATGAAATATGATCAATCTTGAAACAACATTGGTATCTCATTAAAGGGGATCTTTTATTGGGACCAAAGAGTAGAAAGTACCCTGAGATAACTTACAGAAAATCAAAATCTTTCAGGGATCATTTAGTCAATAGTGAATATCAGGAAGTACGAAAGAAACAGACATGGTTGTCAGTCAAGGATGGTTTTAGAAAGTGTTTTAAATTTAAAGCCTGTCAGCATGGAGAGAATATTGTTGATTTTAAAACATCTTTTAACAAAACCATAAAAACAGGAGCCACTTAACCTGCAAATAAAATTTTGTGGTCTACATGATGCAATGTCCCTGTAGAAAGGTGTACATAGGCAGTACCACCTTGGTGGTTCATCAGAGTTTCCTGCAGCATAGACGAGGTATCATTAACAATGATAGAAGCTACCCTGTCACCAAGCACTTTGAGAAAGAACATCAAAGTGAACCCAATCAAATGAAATATAGCTGCATAGCGGAATCTCCTAGAAAGAGGAGGGGGCAACAGGGAGAGAGAGCTTCGGAGATTAGAAACTTATTTCATACTGGAACTTGATAGTATAGAACCTAACGGTCTCAGTATTGACGAGAATTTGTTTACATGCCTGTAGAATATTCATGACATCTAGCTGCATACTCACTAGTACTATTTTTTTGAAACTTTTTAGAACTATAAATGAGGAGAAGGACAAGGGACACATGCACTTTAGCATTAAGCACTTTAGATAGTTAAGAACTAGCACTTCTGTTTTTATTACTTTTTTAAGTAAGAAAAATCCAGAGAGGAAAGTATATGAATTTTCTTATACTAGATTAGGTTTTTAGAAAAAAAAATTCTTCTATATGAAAAGTATATTTTAAAAAATTTGTTATAAAGAAAAACGACAAAACTATAAAACTGAGCACTTGCACTTTATAATAAAGCACTGTAGATCTTAGCACTTTAACAAGGCCGAATTGATAACAAAATGGAAATGTACCAACGTACAGAACAAGCAAATATGGAGTGTATTTCAACGATTTTACTGCATTATGTTAAATGATGATTTATGATGTATGTATTTTTATTTTACAAGTTATTTACAGTAATGAATTTAAAGTGCTAATAACATGGTTATATGCCTTGAATTATACACTTGTATGTAGACATATATATCGTATAATGCATTTTATACACTCTAAGATGGTGCCCGCTTTAGTGTAATCAATGGCTGAGATGTGCATTGGGATTGTCCTTTGTCTATGTTCATATTAGTATAGATGTGTATTTATTGTTTGAAAAAGACAGTCAGAACGTGTGGATGCCATCTCGCTCACCATATTAAAGTTGGTGAGTAACAACCAATGGATTGCTGGAATATTTCCTAGTATTGTGGAAATTATTGACGGAATATATTTAGGTGGTCAAGTGCAAGTGGTGCCCGAAACGCGTAATTTGAGGACAATAAAAGAATAATTGCTTATTTCTCCGGTGGTTCGTGATTCTCTGTTTGCCGAAAGTGGTTGCATTGATAAACGGAGTACCACTTCCTTTTGTCCCAAGAAATCACGGCACTCTGGATTGCAGTTGTAAAAAGGGTTTATTTGACCAGCAAAGTCATAAAAATACCAACGCATTTCGGTGCCTAGCAGCACCTTTGTCACTGCATATACTACATTTCAACATGCATTTTTCATACTTTGTTTGTACTCATGTTTGCATAAAGTTCATCATAATCGAAAGAGGACTATCAAACGTTCAAAGCGGCCGTCTTTACAAATGTTTGTAGTGATACTCTTCATTGTAGTTAAATTCATAGCGGCCATCTTTACAAATGTTTGTAGTGATACTCTTCATTGAAGTTAAATTCATACTACAATTTAAATTGCAATGCACTTCAGAAAAAAAATATATATGTGTTGATTTGTATTCACTTATTGTTACAATGGTACATAGCAATCATAGTACAATCCCTAATTTAGATTATTAAACAATGTCATGGCCTCATATTGGTTTATCGGGTGTGCAAACATGTAACTGCCAAAAATAACTTTGCAACTCTACACATAATATACATAACACCCTAGTGAGCACACTGTTCTTTACAGGTGTCATAAAAAAAAAATAACAATATTATATTATACCATTAATGTCTTTTACAACTATTTACTGTAATGCCCCAGTGGGTGTGCTGATAAACACCAGAATTTCAATGTGATAGAAGATCTTCTCTGTACATTACTCTCACACACCCAGGATTTAATACACATTATAGTAGTCCTACAGAAAAAGAAAAGAAAACACAAGGGAAACACAGGTTAACACACCCTCCTGTGATCTTCTAAAAAACAACACTAAGTACTCTATATTTCTAAAAACAACTTTTCATTTATTCTGAGAAAGCCTGTGGAGAACCTAGAGATGTATGTACATTTCTTCATCAATGTTTAAGCCCTGTGGCTCAACCGCAATGACCACAATGCTCATATCTTTGGCTGAGCCAGAAACCGGTCCCAGGATGCTTGTTTCCGGTCCAGGGAAGACATGGCTTGGCAGTTCGGGCTGGACTGTTCTGATGAGGCACAGGGTCAGACTGATTTGCATATGGCCATGTCTGAACTGGGGTGGCGGAGTGAGCTAAAGAATGATGATGGTTAAACCCAGATCAGTTGACTGGGGGTGAGTGGTTGCAATGTTCAACACTCTGTCCATCATCCCCTTTAGTTTTGCTCTCTTTGTCACAGAAACATGGCTAAAAGACTGGTCCAACCCCGATCTCGTGCAAGCCCTCCCCTCAGTATATACTATATCCAGAAGAGATAGACCTATACAAAGAGGAGAGGGCCTAGCAAAAATCCATAGGACCACACTGAAATGTTCCTCGTTTGACATCGCAGAGATCAAAGGGGCAGAAAGTTTGGGTTTCTGTTTCCAACTAGATAGCTCGGTGTCATTCACAGGAGCCTTGATCTACCGGCCCCTGGGGACTAGTCTCAAGTTTCTAGATACCCTGGGAGAAAGTTTTAGTACCCTGGTAGTCAGGTACTCTAACTTCACTATTCTGGGAGACTTTAACCTGCATTTAGAATTAGCAGATTCCCCAACTGCAAAAAAATTTCAGAGAAATTATAGAAACTCAAGGACTTCAGCAGCTGATAGCTGGTCCGACGCACTGCACAGGGCACACCCTGGATGGAATTTGCACCATTTCCACCAACCTTACAGTAGACCTTCTGGTAACTATAACTTGGTCTGACCACAAGTTCATCCCTTTCGGTATTAGATGTACCACTACACAACCGGTGAAAAACTCCAGCCAAACATGCAATACAACTAGACGAAAATGGAATAAAATACTAACGAACCTGAACCTGCATACAATGGCGGAACTGGGAAAACCCACTCTAACAGGGGACCCTTCGCTTGACACGGACATCTTTAATGACTGGATGGCCACACTTGCTAATAATTTAGCGCCGGTGGCTGCACCTAGTAGGGCTTTCCTTGACAAAAACTCCCTGGTACACTTCTCAGCTGAAAGAACTGCAAGGCCAATGTAGAAAACTTGAACGGAAATGGAGAATAAACTATAAATCTGAAGAGCCTATTATTTTTAGAGCAGCATTTAAAAACTCTCATCAATAAATAAAATCAGAAAAGAAGGCCCATTACACCGATCTCATTAAGCAGGCAGCATCTGATCAAAAAATGATTGTAAAATCCTTTACCCACCACAAGATGCACGATCACGAAATTCCTCCATCTTAAAAACTATGTGACCAGATTGCTGATTAGTTTGATGAAATGGTAGGGTCGTGGCCAACTGCAGAGCATGGAGGACGTGAGCTGAGAGAGCTCTGTTCCGAACCCCGACACTTGGCATTTTATCCTGAATTTCACCGGACCTTCAGACTCAATAAATACGGACTTCAAGAGCGGAATGCTTCTGCAACTGCTGGCTGCGCTCCATGGATCCTAACTCCAGTGAAAGATATATTTTGAGCGGCTGTTCTGGCCTACACGAAGACTGCGCAGGGACGGTGGGAGGAGCCGTTGACTAGCGGGAGGGGAGCTGTCCGGACTCGATGCTGCCAGTATGTGTGCTAGAGCCCCTGGTGGTTTCTAGGTGCTGAATGGTAAAGTGGACCCCCACAGCTACCTGTGGAGTGCGGGCTCTGTGGCGGAGGCGTCGGCCGCCTGGTTCCCCGAGTTATGAAGGACAAGGTGCCGAAGGAACAAGATGGCAGAGGACGGCGACTGTCGCACATGGCTGGTCTCCTGATACCACATGCCACTCACCGCGCAAGGAGAATACTGGTGCCTCCTGAGGTTGATGACACTACAACAATGTTACATGTCTGGCACTGTAAGAGAGCACGGAGCGTGACTGAATGAGGAGGGACTCAGCCAGAGTACGTATTGTAATCCAAGACAAACAAGCAGACTCCAAAGCAGGTAAGAACAAGCACCTTTATTCTGTCCATCCACTCTCCTCAGTCACAGTTCACAACATTCTATCTTGAGCTCTCAGGGAAGATTCTAAGGAACAGGAAAGTGGAGGGTGGGACGGAATGTACCACAAAGAGGGAAAACAAATACAAAGAGATTACAACACATCTCCTTATATAGGGGAAACACAAAGTAAGGCAAATCCATTATTTAGGAAATGTCCACCAGTCTATCATCACTCCAAGTCTGTCCTTTTTCCAGGTGAACCACGTTCTTGCCTGCCTTGTCCACTCATAGTGGAGCATAGAACTTGTTCGACCCGGGTTGCACATGAGTGGGTTTCTTGACAACTACTGGAGTATCTGCCTTGTAATCGAGATCCTTGACTCCCTGTTTTTTGTCATACCAATTCTTATATTTTTGTTGGTGTAGATAGATTTTCTCCTTGCTCTGGTCTAGATCAGGCATTACACTTTTCCCACCCTCCAACCACCAGGGGTTCATTTTGGTGCTTGGTTCCCTCCCTCTCAGGAACACAAAGGGTGACACTCCAGTGACAAGGTTGGGAGTGGTGTGGGATGCCCATATGCACTCTCTTAGGTAATCTTCGACATTGAATCCATTGGTGATGGCCAATTGAATGTGTTCTTTCACCATACGATTTACCCTCTCTACCAGACCATTAGCTTTCAGACAATAGAGTTCAGTTTTCTCGTGCCCTATGTTTAGCTCTCCCAATAATTCCCTCATTGTCTCAGAAGTAAATTGCACTCCATTGTCTGTTACGAGGGTGGCTGGAATTCCTTTATAGACTAAAATGTTCTTTAAAAAAGAGATGAGATTATTAGTTGTGGTAGATGGCGTAAAATTGAAATTTATCCAATGGGAGGTGTAATCAACGAGAACAAACATGAACTTTTTATGGGGACCCAGGGCCTCCATTGGACCAATTATGTCCATGGCCAGCTTGGTCCATGGCACCTTCAGAACATCGACAGGGGGTAAAGGAGCTTTATGAAGAACTTTGCTTTTGTCGCTTTTAGCACAGCTGGTGCACTCTTTGACCTTGAGTTCAATCATTGAATCCATTTTTGGAAACCAAAAGCAACTTCTGACTTTGTCTTTTGTGAGGCTCCACATTCTCAGGGCCTGGTAGGTATTCTACTTTAAAGCAGAAATTTTCTAGGCCCAGGACCCATTTGTTTATCCGTGGAGACATGTTTTGGGTATGTTTGGATGAAAACATGAAAGTTAACGGCTTGTGGTCGGTGCGTATGACAAATTTTATGCCGCACAAGAAAAAGTTTAAATGGTGCACTGCCCAGAAGCATGCCAACGCTTCTCTCTCGATGACTGAGTAGTTCCATTCTGAGGAGCTGAGAGACCGGGATGCAAATGCAATGACTGTTTCTTCACCCTCTCCTTTTTGAGAGAGCATGGCTCCTAACCCTTTACCAGATGCATCCGTAGTTAGTATGGTTTTTCTTCGAGGGTCAAACGTTCCTAATGCAGGACAATTCCAGAATACGTTGTTTTATTGTTTAAATCATTTCGGTGTGTTTCTCTTCCCATTCAAACACAGTGTTTTTCGTGAGGAGATCGCGTAACCCATCACATAAATCAGTGAAATTTCTTACGAACTTGGACATATATTCAACTAGTCCGAGAAAAGATTTTAGTTAATCTGTGTTCAATGGGTACGGAGCATCCTTGACTGCTTGGATTAAGCTGTGCTTGGGCCTAAAACCATCTTTGGAAATGGTATGCCCCAAATAGTCAACTGACGTGACTTTGATCTTACATTTGTCAAGTTTCACTGTTACTCCTGCATCAGAGAGTTTTTGGCACACAGTGTTAAGGGTGACGTCATGCTCTTCCTCAATCGCCCCATACATCAGTATCTTCCTCAGTCGCCCCATACATCAGTATATCATCTTGGAAACAGAGGGTATTATTGACTCCCTTAAGAATATGTTGCATTATTTTTTGAAAAATGGAAGCCGCTGAGGCAAGGCCGAAGGGCATTCTTACAAACATGTAGGCCCCAAAAGGCAAGGCAAATGCTGTCAACGGTTTTGACTCTGGGTGAAGTTCTACTTGATGATAGGCCATTGATAGATCAATGACTGAAACAAAACATGCCTTCCCCATGGTACTTAACATCTCGCTTATGTTGGGGAGAGGAAATCTCTCTACCCAGATGTTTTCATTGAGACAGCGGAGGTCCACATAAAGGCGGATACCTTGTCCATTGGCCTTAGATGCAAGAACTAATGGCGCTAGCCATTCTGAAGCTTCTATGGGTTGGATGACACCCATTTCACACAATGTATCCAGTTCTATCTTGAGAGTTTCTCTAAGGCGAAGGGGTACTGGATGTGTTTTGTGCACCACGGGTTTGGCGCCTTGCCTAACCTTGATTTTGTGTTGAAAGTCTCTTAATTTACCAAGGTTATCAGTGAACAGGTTGGGAAACGCATCCTGCAGAGGCCTGATGCTGTTGGGAATGTCAACTAAAATGACTTGGTTTTTGTCATTGGGGTCAAAAATGATGCCCAACTCTTTCTGATGTTGCCATCCCAAAAGATTTGCTCCACTCTCAACTACATACACTTTGCCCACCGTGGATCTTCCTTTAAAGTTTATGTGTCTATTTACCATTCGCACAAGAGGAATGGGGTCTCTGGTGTAACCTTCTGGTGAAATATCTGGAGGATTTAACGTAGCTTTCTTACGACCCAGAGACTTCTCGAAGTCCTTAAGATTTACCAACGTGAACAGGGAACAGGAATCCGTGTACATCATCTCTAATGGTTTATTGTCGACACACTTCGGGTAATTGGGTTTGGAGCATGCATCACTGTCTTTTAATTGAAATACTAATTTAGCCTGTGGTTCTTCCTTAGTATTGACCACATTGACTGTACTACTCACTCCATCTCTACACACTCTAGCTAGGTGCCCTCTCCTATTACATTTGTTACATAAAACACCTCGCGCTGTACAAAAGGGGCTGTTGGCCAGATGGTTGGTGCTGCCACATCTAAAACATTTTAACCCATGGCCTTCTTTGGTAGGTTTAGTGGTCAGGACTTCATTAGTGCCCATTTTGTTAGATACTTTGAGTACTTTGTTGTTAGTGGCCTCAACTTGTACAGAAGCTACTATTTCTTCTTTAACTTTCATTTCTTTAACACACTTAGCAGTATGTTCAATAGACTATGCTATAGAAATGGCGTCTCTGAGTGTGGGATTGTTAGGGAGTAGTTTTTCTTGAACCCTGCGGTTGTTCGTGCACCTGATGAGTTGGTCTCTTATAAGAGAGTCATTAAGATCCCCAAACTCACATAACTGTGTGAGTCCTCTCAAAGCTGTGATATAATTATTAATTGAATCATTCTTCCCTTGTACTCTGCTAAAGAATTTGTGGAGTTCGAGCACCACATTGATCTTGACCCCAAAGTGTGTCTCTAGCTTCATGAGTGTGATATCGTATGCATCAAAATCGTCATCATCATCCACTTCAGGTTCGGGTAGAGTTTCAAACACTTTGCGTCCATGAACGCCTAAGTTGTGCAGCAGTATATGTTGTTCACTCAACGCTGAGAATTTCTCACCCCCCATTGCGATCAGGTACGATTCAAACAATTTAGTCCAATCCTTCCAGTGAATTTCAGGATCTTCACATTCATTCAAGAAGGACGGTGGTTGGCTAATACCTGGAGTGCCCATGGTGGAGAGAGATGGGAAGTATAGCACGCAAGGGAAAAAAACGTCAAAGAGGTATAAGATGCTCCTGAGAGTCACTTAAAGTTATACTAACACTTAAAGAATGCCATAGGCGGTGTCACTGACACTGACACTAGGAGGGAGGACTATGATGAGAAGGTGTGTGTGTCACCGACTATAAGACACAATGGGGACACTCTTATGAAGACTCTTAAGGAGCCAACACGTATTGGGCTTGAATGAGAATTGCAATAAGAGGCACGCAAAACGTATTGGTCTTGAATGAAGCTTGCAATAAGTTGCACGCGGAATGTGAGCATGTCACAGAGTAAGTAGAAGCAAGGAGATGCTCACACATGCAGTTAACAAGAGCCCCAGAGGATACTGTACTCATAATTCTTTCTTGTAATGAGGATACAGGGTTCACAGCCAAGATCCCCTTTCAGCGATGTGGAACTAATAGGGTTAGAGAAAGGAACCAAAGGGCCGGCCCCTCTGAAGCTGGAGTGCCGGAGACACTCAGGAATGAGCCGGCAAAAGGATTGGCCCCCTGCTGGTTGATGCATCGTGTAGGCTAGGAGCACACAGGAAGGAAGTTGTCAGCGAGCAAAGAACCGGCTTCCTTGAAGCTGGTGTGCCGGAGACATTCAGGAAGAAGCAGAAGAAAGAACGGCCCCCTGCCTGTTGGTGCACCAGAGCCACTCGAGGAACCAGGAAGGAAGTCCAAACAGAGCAAGGCACCCCGCTGCCAGGGAGGCACCAGAGCAGCACGCTGAAGAAGATCACCCCAGCAGAAGGTGCCTCATGACGGAAAGCTGGAGCCAGGACCAGCACAGGATCTTGCGGGTAAGAGGAACGTCACTGCCTGAGACAATTATGAGGTAGTCGACAAGAAGGACTACCACGCAGATCCACCCGCTCCGAGGGACGTGAGGCAGCTGACCCACAGAGGATCGGTTCCAGAAGACCAGAACTGAAGTCCATCCAAAGCAAAGAATGTCCCTTCTCAAAACAAACCGGACCTGGCAGAAATCTCCCCGCAGTACAGCTCTTGGCAATGCTGAAAAGGGGCACAGGGCTGGGGGAGAAGACTCACGGGACCCTGGGGAACAAGAATGGTGGACATAAAGCGTCCCGCACCAGCAGATGGCAAAGCATTCCTGAAAGAGTTCCTCGAAGGATGCCACACCGCCAGGGCTGTTGAGGCAGAGGGCGAAAGTTCAAAGGAAATCCCAGGAAAAGATTTTCTGACTTGGCGGAACACACAACAGGAAAGTCGGACAGAGTAGAAGGAAGGAGGCACCCTCACAGCTCCGAACAGTCCTCAGGAATCCAGCAGGCATGTGAGATGGCCAGAGAAAAAGCGTGTCCTCCACCAGTAATGGCAAGCACTAGGAGAGAGTACTCAAAGAGGAGATGATCAGCTGCCCCCCTCGCAGGCCGTCGCCAGTATTGTAATCCAAGACAAACAAGCAGACTCCAAAGCGGGTAAGAACAAGCACCTTTATTCTGATCATCCACTCTCCTCAGTCACAGTTCACAACATTCTATCTTGAGCTCTCAGGGAAGATTCAAAGGAACAGGAAAGTGGAGGGGGGGACGTAATGTACCACAAAGAGGGAAAACAAATACAAAGAGATTACAACAGTACGTTACCCAGCGGATGCATCACGGCACTGGAGGCCATTATCCGACCCGAAACATTGTGCAGAGGAAACGCGGGGCCCTGCGCCCAGCGCATCGGACGTCCCATCAGCCATTGGAAGGGGGGATCGAGAGACTGTCTCTGTAGCGTTTTGAAGGGCAATGACCACCAGCCCTGCTTGATTTGGGGATCACGGACGTTGACAAGGAGAGGGCGGATATCGCTAGTGCTGCCACAGAAGTGCGGCGGCTGTGTCATTTGCCAAAAAACGCTTCCGAGGTACGGGGCTCTCAACTGCCTGCTGGATTGACGGTGATGTGTCCCGGACACCTGGTCTCGGCCCCGTAGCGGGCGGATGCACAGAAGCAGAGACTGGAGGAGCGCAACACAATGGTGAGATGTGGATGCTGCTGTGGCTGGCCAAAGGTATAGTTGTACCTTCAATACCGCATTTGTAGTGAGGACAATCGCATATGTAGCGCACTTTGTGAGGTCACGGCTGGAACCTGGCTGGAGCGTGAGGCTAGTGGACATTAACAGCAGATACTCCCTTGCTGGTGCTGGGGTTTGGGCCACCTGCGAGTGGTTTACACTGCTGTGGAGTGGAGCACTGCAGAGGTCCCCTCGTTGAACATTCTGGAGCAGAGGAACATACGCAGCCGTCGAGGCACTATGGGTTGCCCTAAAGCCAAGCAAGGTGACGCAGCGTCCCATGAAGATGAGCACCTCACACCTAGCGGTGAACCCTCAAACAGTTCTGACAATGAAGTGGTGCCTCCCACAGGAACCGAACAGCATGCTGCCAAACTGGATTTAATTTTGAAAGAAATGCGGGATTCCCGTGTAGCGATTGAAGCACAAATGGGGACGCAATCCATCGATTAAAACTTGCTGCAAGCGGACCATAAAAAACCTAGCGGACAAAGTGAAATCCAATACACTGGCCCTGGATGATTCGCTACCGCAACAAACCATGTATACCTCTCAGCTCGAACAATTTTAACGCCAATTGAAGGGCTTACAAGACAGGGTGGATGACGCGGAAGGGAGATCCCAACACACAATGTCAGAATTCTTGAAATCCCGGAACGAAGCAAGGGGTCTAACCCCACCCAGTTTGTGGAAAAATGGTTCTGTGACCATGTGGCGAAGGCGGGATTAACAGACCTCTACAGTGTGGAGGGAGCGCACCGGGTACCGCCTAGACCACCTCAACCAGGAGCGCCGTCAAGGCCGCTGAAAGCGCGCATCCTGAATTATAAGGACCGAGACACCATCTAGAGAGAACACCCGTATACGCTTCGAGAACAAAGCAATCTCCCTGTATCCAGATTTTACTTTAGCAGTACAGAAAGCCAGAGCCACCTTTCAAGAGGTAAAGAGAAACTTATGAATATGCAATTGGAAATATGCCTTGCTTTTTCCGGCCAGCCTGAAAGTTATTTACGGACAAAAATAATTTTTTTCGATAACCCTGAGGAGGTGGCGGACTGGTTGGAGATAACATTTACGCCGACGGCCTCGCAGACCTCACTTCTGTCAAGCCAAATGTGACATCCTCTTTTGCTATGGGATGCTGAGGTCAACATGGGGGAGGGCAGACGAGTCATGGATGCTGCTGACACTGGTCCATCTCCGGAACAAATCACGAACAACCAAAAAGACGCTCTTTTGACGGCGGCAGGACTGGCTGCCCGTGATGTCCAAACTGCAATGTCTTTGACGCAGTCTTTGGCTGCAGCTACAGAATCAGAATCTGAGGCTAGCTTGACATTGTTCCCATCAATCACTGAGCAGACTGCAAGCAAATGCTAGAACTGTGATTAAGGGATGGTCGGGAGTGGTAATGTATATGATACTGTGCAACATGTTTTTCAGATGATAGATATTTCTAGAAGGTCTAGTTACTACTAGCTGTAAAGGGGAATGTACTGACATACTACGTTCATTCTTATGGTGTGTAATGTGTTGTCTGGTTGGAGCGGGGCAGTTTTCTCCTCCCCCCTAGCAACTGCACTATGGCATTTATTGTTTAAAGTTCAAGTTGATCTTTTCTTTCAAGTTTGGTCCTCTGTTGTTATTTGGGGGAACCTGGTATTGGGGAGTTTAGTTGGTCATGCATGCTCGGCCTTCCCACAAACGGTACCTGATAGGCGTAGTAATTCACATGCTCTGCAGCGACTGTATCTCCTGACTCTAGATGGCGTCACTTAACAGATATACATGCTGCACCTGGAATGTAAGGGGCATGGGATCGGTACATAAACGGCCCCGTATATTGGTGCAACTGAACAGAAGGAAAATTAATATAGCTTTCCTGCAAGAAACTCACCTTAGCCATGATGAGGTGCTGAAATTGCAGTGGAAGTGGAGGGGACACTTGTTTTTTATGTCCTATTCAGCATTTGCACGGGGGCAGCGATCTGGGTTCGTAATAATACCCCCTTTAATCTACTGGAGCAAAAAGTGGACCTAAATGGCAGATATGTATTGATCCATGGCTTCTTGGATGGGGCACATATCGTTCTTGGGAGTATATATGCCCCGAACATTGACCAAGATAGATACCTGGAAGCCCTTAGTGTGGCACTGACGGACTGGTCGGGTTATCATTGGGTGTTGGGGGGTGATTTCAATGCGGTATTAGACATTGATATGGACAGGTCGCACCCTTCGTTACACGCAACCGAATGTAAAAAACAGGCAGAAGCACTTAGGGGATGGGCGGAAGGCTGGGTACTGCAGGATACCTGGCGAGTGATGAACCAGAGCCACAAAGAATATTCCTTTTATTCCCCACCACACCGACTACATACTCGCATAGATAGACTTTTCTGTTCGGGGGCTTAACTTGGTTCTGTTAGTAACGTGTTGCACATGGGTAAGACATTATAGGATCACAATCCGGTAGAGTTAACGCTCCAATGGGGCAAAATCCCAACCCCGATACAGACCTGGAAGTTACAACCCTTATAACTGGAAGACCAAGTATTCCGTAGCACATTAGACGATGCTATTGTTAATTATTTCTCCAAGAACAAAGAGTCTGCTAGTATGCGTCAGATAGAATGGGACGCCTTCAAACAGTTATAAGAGGAGTAGCAATTAGCACGAAGGCGGGAGCTTGTCTCGCCCTTATAAACCGGATCACGGAGATTGAAGGTAGCTTGAATACACTGGATGGGAGGCTGCAGGGACAGACGCACAACAGACGCAGTTACAGGAGGCCAATATACAATATGCGGAGCTTCTGGAGGAATTGCGCATAATAGATTATCGGCTTTATACGCAGAAGCAACACACACAGGCAGATAGGGCAGGACCCCTACTGGCAAAACTGGTTAAATATGCTCCCCCGCCAGCCCCTATTCTAGAGGTTCAGACTGGTGAGGGTAAAATGGTAAACATACAATTGGAAATCAACTCTGCATTTAGAGATTATTATGCACACTTATACAGACAACCAGTAGGTCATAGTGATACGGACTTAGAATCCTTCTTTGATGGTTTGCAAATACCACAGCTAACACAACAACACAGTAAAGAACAAGCACAACCGGTGACCGGTATGGAAATAAGACAGGCGATTAAAGCTCTACCGCGCAATAAAACCCCTGGCAATGACGGTCTCCCTATTGAATTTTATGCTGTATACACTGATTTGTTGATACCTCATTTACAGTGCCTTTATCACGCGTCACTGGAAACAGGTATGCTCCCCTCCACTACATTGCAAGCGACTGTGGTTTCACTTCTGAAGTCCGGACGAGACGGTTCCGACATGTCCAGATACAGGCCTTTATCGTTACTAAACTCGGGCTATAAAATCTTAAGAAAATTATTAGCCAACAGACTCTGTCAGTTTATCCCGAAACTGATACACACTGATCAATGCGGGGTAGGAGTACAGCGCTTAACATTAGACAATTACACCAAATTGTGAACAGTACACTTGACACGGGGAAAAAAGAGGGCTGCATTTCGCTTGATTTATGACAGGCATTTGACTCGCTGCATTGGGATTACATGTTTTATGCCCTCTCTAGGCTAGGTATACCAGCCGAATATATTACCCGGGTGCGATTATTATACACAAACCTCACGGCACGAGCATGTACAGGACAACATATTTCCTGGCAGTACAGCGTAGCTAGTGGTACAAGGCAAGGATGACCATTATCACCATTATTGTTTATTTTGGCACTGGAACCCCTCCTGCGTAGACTCCGTTCCCTAATGGGACACAAGGAAATACTGAGAGATCACACGACACATATCGTTTCTGCTTATGCAGATGACCTCATCCTATACATAAATGATATGGATATGGATTTTGAGCCTCTGCCCTCAACTTTTGCACTTTTCCAGGAGTTAACTGGCCTCTCGATCAATGCCACCAAATCTTATGCCTATTTTTTTGCTGATCCCACAAGCACTGGACAGTTAACCTTCGGACAATGGAAATTTAACATAGCGCCTGATACCTTCCGGTATGTGGGAATACAGATCTACCGGGATACAACAGACTTGCTGGACGGCAGCCTGACCCATGCGGTAACTGCCCTCAAGTCCAAAATTAAGTTTTGGACCTCACTGCCTCTATCGGTGGCGGGGCGGGTTGCCATAACTAAGATGGTGCTATTACCGAGACTGCTCTATTATTTCACCAATCTACCTATACTTGTACCAACGGGGGTCTTCAAATTGTTGAATTCTTTAGCAATAGCATTGAGTTAGGGCACAGGGCACAGACGAATTGGCCTACTGAAACTACAATTGGGTACAACACAGGGAGGACTGGGAGTACCAGATTTGAAGGCATCCTGCTACGCTAGCCAGCTGCAGTGGCTGGCGTACTGGTTGGCGGGTCATAACTTACAGGAACTAGATATGTCACGCCGGGACTGGGACCGCGGAGTTGTACATAGGTTCTTGCTGCCCAGGGCTAAGATCCCAACATCGACACCCCACCTGTTAAGAATAGCGATAACATATTGGCGAGGTGCTCTGAGATAAACGAAACGTACGGCACCATGTGCTCCTACCATTCCGCTGCTAGGTATTCCCACACAGTGAGGTGTTGTTACTACTCGAAACCTAATGGCCTGGGCAGACACGGGGATTACTACAATTGGGGCATTCTTCTCGGAGGGTACCCTAATGTCACATAAGACCTTTGTCCGAGAGCATGGGGCTTCAGATAGATTGTTCCTATTGCATGCAAGCATCTCTAGATTTATTCAGGACACTTGGACTCAGGGGGGTAATGAACCAAATACACACACGCTGCTTACTATGCAATACCTGATGGGACATGGGGCACATCTGACAAAATGGCTATATCAGGGGATCCGTACAGTAGCAGCGATATCGCTGCAACCACTCTGTGAAAAGTGGGAAAGAGATGTGGGCCGCGCACTTACAGACAAGGAATGGGGCATCATAATAGGACACCACAAAAAGGTGTCTCGTAATCCCAAATTTAAATTCATCCAATTGATTCTAGTACACAGAGCCTACTTGACCCCAGGCAGATTGTGCACCATGTTCCCGGGAACAGCGATGTCATGCCCCCAATGCGGGACTGATACACATGATATGGGAAAGCCCGAGATTGGGGCACTACTGGGCATCTGTGTGTCAAATATTGAAGGATATCACCCCAGTGCGCAATAATAATTCTATGGAATACTGTATATTGGGTCTGGGGCCACGAGGGAAGAAGGGTAACCCAACTCATAAGTTAGCTAATCTTGCGCTTAGCCAAAAGGAACATTACAACAAGGTGGAAAGCCACTAGGGTGCCATTCTTACAGGACTGGCATGCGGAAATGGTCAGGTGGGGTAAAGCAGAAGGGGCTGAATTACAATGAGAGGAACACAGGGGTTTACGAAAAATACCGATATCTATGACTTGGCATGCATAGCTGGAGGAGTACACTGCGATTAACATACAATCATGTTGAGAGGATATAGTTGCACCTACCTAACCCCAGACTGAAAGTTGTAATCATACATATAAACGTTGACAGTATACTTGCTACAGAAAGGGGTGGGGGGAATGGCAGGAAGGCGCACAGAGTAACTATGTACAAGGATACATGATATGACCATGAGAATGTATTACTATTGGGAAGTATTTGCCGAGCATGCAGGGGAGGGATGGTTCGGGGGAGTTTGTTATAATAAGTTAGACGTATAAACTTGATTTTACAAATTTACAACGGTATATATTGGCTGACTTCTGATGGATGCGTATGAGTCGTATTGTCGCACACTGTTTTGTACTCATAGACTTACTATGGTATTCAAGAGACGTTGCAATGTAAATTAAGAAACGTAAGAGTTTCTCAAGGATATTGTTGAGAAGTATTGTACAAATGTTGACAACGCATACGATATGTGATGCTAAAATATTATGTTAATACGGTGCCTTTTCAAACGTGCAACTGTTGTATAAAATCAAAAATACTTTGATGAAAAGGTCAAAGACCTAAAAAAACAAATTAAGTCATCCGACATACTACCCGTAGAAAGAGCTGATTTGGATCTGGAAAACAAACAGAGGCTTAACTGTTTCAAGGAGATTACCCTCGAACAGTCCTGACAAGCTATCCTCACATGTAAATCAGGTTCTCCTCTGGACCCCTGCCCCCCAAAAATCCTACATGCGCTCATCGACATAAATCCAATTATTAATCAAATCATAAACTCCTCTCTTAGGCAAGCAATAGTACCCGAAAATTGGAAAATCACCTCAGTTACACCCCTTCAAAAAAATCCTCTACCGTACCCAATAACTCTCTACAATCTTAGACCCATCTCTCTGCTTCCATGTTTAAGCAAAATAACTGAGAAGTTAGTAAACAGGTTCTCCTACAAGCCAACATTCTACACTCCAGGCAATCAGGGTTTAGCTCATTAAGCAGAGTCAGGCTGCTACATACCACGGAACCACTAAAATTTGCCCTAGATCAAGGTACAATTGCAGTGCTGATTCCATTGGATTTATCGACTGCCTTCGACACTGTCTCCCATGGCATCTTGGGAGAAGAGTTAAAAAAAACAGCATCTCACACAAAGAGTTATCTGGGCTAACATCATTCCTGGAGAACAGGAAACAAATAGTAACCCTCTGCAATTACCAATCAACAGAGAAACAGCTGCTCTCTGGTGTTCCACACTTTTCAAAATATATATGGTTCCTCTACTGGACTTGATGACATCCTTTGTCATTGAGTCTGTCTCCTCTGCTGATGATACTCAGCTTATCCTAACTCTAGATAAAGAGTCCACAGCTACAAAAGAAAACTTTCAGCTGTCTTTGAATGGATGAAATCTAACCACCTTAAGTGTAATAGCCAAAAAACGGAGATCATGCTGCTTGGGAAATATAACATATTCATGCCCAAACTGAGGTGACCGACTGACGCAGCACCTCCTCCTAACACAGTGGATACTGTAAAGAACCGGGGGATCAGGTTCGACACTTCGTTGTCCTTCCACCAGCAAGCGCTCTCGGTGGCCTGCGCCAGCTTCCATAGGATAAAAAAACCTCAAAAAATGTTTTGATCTTCTCCCAGCTACTGCTCGTAAAACAGTCGCAGTGGCCTTAATCTTTTCTCGCATGGACTACTGCAACAGTCTGTACGCAGGAGCAAAGAAAATAACTCTGAAAAAGCTGCAGATAGTCCAAAACGCTGCGGCCTTAGTGGTACTGAAACTGCCATGGGGGTCCTCAACCTCAGAGGCACTCCAAACTCTCCATTGGCTGCTAATACACAAAAGGATCCTCTTTAAGATCCTAGTAATCACCTTCAGAACAGTCAGGTTAACTGGACCCAAATACCTCAGGACGAGAATTAAACTTTATGTTACCCAACATCCTCTGAGATCCTCATCTGAACATTTTCTTGCACCTTCACGCTTTCACCTGACGTCCAGAGGGGAAATGTTAATGGCTGTCCTTGAAACAAAAGCTTGGAATTGCCTGCTCACCCATTTGAGACTTATGCAGTCAGAACCCATGTTTAAGAAACTGTTGAAACCTGGATTTTCGCAGCCCCAGATTATCTGTTTTATTCTCTTATCTGACGGTTTCCTGTTTGAGACTACTCTCCTATATGCCTCATTTCACCAGCTTTTAGCACCAAGATGCTCCTCTTAGTGAAAGCTGCTCTATATAAATGACTTCATTCATGCATTCATTCATTTACTCAGTCTGAATTAGTTGAGTATCGTCTGCATAGGAGATTTTATTGAGGCTGTAGGATCTGATGACATCTGCCAGGGGGGTCATGCAGATGTTGAACATGGCGAGGCTAAGAGATGATCCTTGGATTATTACACATCTGATGTCCTTAGGTGCGGAGGTTAAGGGAGGCAGTCAGATGCTCTGTGTGCATCCTATATGAAAAGAGGCAATCCACTTAAGGTCGTATTGCTGTATGTTGATGTCGTAGAGTCTGTTGATGAGGTAGAGATTCAAGACCATGTAAAATGCTGCAGAGAGGTAGAAGAAGATCAGGGCCACAATTTCTCTGTGGTTGAGGAGATTTCTGATGTCATCTGTGACAGCAATCAGCGCAGTCTCAAAGCTGTGGTTGGCATGAAACCCTGATTGTGAGGTGTTGTGTAATTACCTGTGTTCCAGGTGTTTGGTGAGCTGTAGGTTGATGGCTTTCTAGGGACCTTTTGCTGGGAATGGGAGCAGGGAAATCGGTCTGTAGTTTTTGAGGTGGTTGGAGTCAGCTGAGAGTTCTTTAGGAGGGGTCCGACCTCTGCGTGTTTCCGTCTGTGCGGAAAGGTTGCTGTGGAGATGGAGGTGTTGAGGATGCTGGTGAGTTCTGTGCTGATTGGCTTGGTTCTGAGGTTCACAAGATGGTTTTTCAGGGATCAGTGGGTGCCCCTGAGAACAACATGATGGCTGTGGTGGTCTGAGTGGTATGCGGAGACTAGGTGGTGATCGTATGGCTGGTGTTCGCTTGTTGGTTGCAGTTGTCAAGACTGAGAGTGGTATGTTGAGGGTCGACGTTGTTGTAGATGGTGGGAATCCTGCTGTGGAAGTAGTACAAGAGGGCGTTGCAGAGATCTTGGGAGGGGTGGATGATGTTCTCTGTGGCTGTCAGGTTGAAGAATTCCTTGAGTATTTTGAAAAGCTCCATCGTGTGGTTGGCAGTGGCATCGATGCGGGTAGTGATGGCTGCTCTCTTAGCGCAGTTGGTAGTTGTTGAGGGCTGTTTTGTGAGCAGCTCTGCTGAAGGGATTCTTAGTGACACACCTTTGCTTCTAGAGTCGGTAGCAGTTGCACTTGGTGGTTCTGCACTCTGGTGTGTACCGTCTGGTTTGTTTAGAAGTTTTGTTGGCTTTTTCTGGTTTCATCAGGACGGCTCTGTCGGTGCATTTGATGATCCAGGTGGAGAAGTTCTGGATGCCCTGGTCAAGGTCGACGTTTCGGGTTGTGTGGTGCTGAATGCCTGGGTCCACTAAGTCTCGGTTACCTTGCCCCAGCTGAGGTGGGAGGAGTTGTGGTGCTTGATGATGGTATGCAGAAAACAAGAAAGAAGTAGTGGCTGCAATTGATAGAATTTTGTTGCACATTAGCCAGGGCTGTTTCTTCCAAAATGATATGATCTTCTGTTCTATTGAACATTTTCACTTTGTTATTTCAGTAGCAGCACTCGGTCATGCTGGGGTGAGGGTTATTTATGAGATGTAAATTTTTGTATTCGTTGTATTAAATTATCTTTATCTGCTTTGTTTTCACTTCAACAACACAATTGTTAAAAAGGTTTTTGTTTGAGTTTCAATTATGGAAGGGAGAAGTGTGGCATACCATGTTAGTGGGGTATGTCATGTTACAATACAAATGAAAAAATAGCTGTGGAAATAGAATGGTATGATGTAATAAAATGAGGGAATGTAGAGGAAGATACATTCGAAGTGGTGCTGTCAGTTAGTAGTCACTAAGGTGTCTGAATAAAGGTTACCTCTTCTCTCGGTCTCTTGTCTTCAGTGTGGGTGGACATCAAATGTGGGCATGGAACAGACGTTTCTAAAAGACCATATGTTAACATTCTACATGGTTCCTAGGTGGAGATATCATTATTTACTTTATACATTTCCTATCCCTAATGCTTTCCTATGGAGCAGCTAACTTATAGCTTGGGTGATCGTTTCACTGTAAAGAAATTTTACATCAAACTTTTACATATCCTACTTTTAAAATCCATGCACCCTGCCTTATTTTGCATTAAGGCCTACTTAGGGGTTACATTAATATTTAAAAGAAGGGGTTAGGCCTGTCAAAAGGGATTATATTGATAGTTTGCAATTTTACAACTGCCCAGACAGGCTACAGAAGCAGGCCTGCAGTCATGATACACACTGTCACTCTAGTGATGGTACAATGTGTGCTGCAGTTTACTAGCAACATTTAACGACATTAATTTACAGGCCCTGGATACACTTTATACTATGTACTAGGGACTCATAGGTAAGTATTTGTTGGACCTGGCCCTCTCTGCAGGGTCACCCCAAATGTTTTGCCTTTACCCTCCACTTTTTGCTGAATTTAGTTTTGCTTCTCTTAGGTTTCTGTGCACTCTGCCACTGCTAACCAGTGCCAAAGTGATTGTGCTCTCTCCATACAAATTGGTAGAATTGGCTTATACTCAATTGGCATATTTAATGTACTTATAAGTCTCTGGTAAAGTGGTGGTATATATACCCATGTCCTGTAAATGTAGTGCTACTAGTGGGCCTGCAGCACTGATTGTGCCACCCACTTAAGTAATCCTTTAAACATGTCTCAGGTCTGCCATTGCAGAGCCTGTATGTGCAGTTTAAACCGCCATGTTGACCTTGCAAATAAACCATTTGACAGGTCTAAACCTTTCTTTTTAATACATATAATACACCCCTAGACTAGCCCTGGCTAGCCCCTATGGCATGTTGTAATGTATTTAAAAAGTTGGGCATGTACTTTAAAGCTTCATATTCCCTGGCAGTGAAAAACCCTTAAATTAGTTTTCACTACTGCAAGGCCTACTTTTCCCATAGAATAACATTGGAGCTGCCTTATTACATTTTGAAATGTTATTTCCAAATGGAAAGAGGTAACCAGTACAAGGTTGATGCCTCTGGAATCCCAATTTAAAATCCTAATGTATGGTGAAGTCAGATTTTAAATTACAACCCTGGAGATGTCACTTTTAGAAAGTTTACATTTTTTCCTTAGCCATTTGGTGCCTGCATCCTGTCTCTGTTCACATGACTGAGTATAGTTAGCAGTTGCACTTTGTGTAACATCCTAGACAGCCACTCACAATGGGAGCTTAGGGGTGGCTGAATGAGCCAACTCTGGCAGGATAGGAGGAAAGAGCTGTGCCCAGCCTCACCAGGCTGCCAGGAAGAAGGACTGCTGTGCTGGTGAAAGGACTGTCACTCTGCTGGGCTGTTATTCTGAAGAAGCTGCTGCCTGCTGTCTGCTGCCCTCTTACCTGGGGAGAAAGAGCTGGACCTGCAACTTCATCATGTACCCAGGACCCCAGATTGACTCAAATGACTTGTCTGCTTGCCTCCTGATCTGAGCCTTGGGGATATAAAAGACTCTCCAACAGCTCCTGGACATGTCTCCAGTGGGTTCCTGACCCCCAAGTGGTACTTCTCATTCCTGGACCCTTGGTGTGGCTCTCGATCTCTTGAAATTAAACTTTTGACTTCTTTGTGACCATAAACAGGCCCCTTCTCACTGGAACCGTACCACTTGCACTGAAAATCAGCACAAGCCGCTTGCAGCCCCTTCACACAGCAGCATTGTAAGCCCGTGGAGAACCACCAATGCGAAGCTCCAGCCCATGCATTCACAATGCCCGGTCAGATCTTGGCACCACATCGACTGCTACCCATCATGCTCTCCTTGTTCCTCACAAACCTATCCAACGCGAACAGGACTCCGGGCACCAAATTTGAGAAGGTGAAACTTTCAGAGGGGACTAATCTGGGACAGTATCCGACCTGCGCTCCATCGTGGTTGGATTCACTTTTGAATTTTTCCCTGTCAGCGTGATCACATGGTCAAGGTTGGCACTTTATGTTTTTAGATGCTATATTGCAGTTTATTCTTTAATACATTATAACTCTGGTTCTACTGCTTGGATTGTTGTAGTGTTGGTCTTGTTATATTTATTATATTAAGCACAATTTTTCTGATCTGGAGTGGGATTTTTTAGTGGTGTTTTCACTTTTAGTGTTTGAAGTGTTGCACAAATTCTTTATACATTGCCTCCAGTTTATGCTTCACTGCTCTGTGGCAGAGGTTAAATTGTGGTTTGCTTGTGCCTTACCTTGACTAGGATTGTGGTTACTGCTTGACCTGGGCTTACACACCAGTCAACCAATAACACAATTTCAAACAGTTATTTATGCCTGTTAGGAGTATAGCCAATTTAAACATATTTTAGGGAGCAAGGCACATGAACTAGGGCCTCGTTAGCAGAGTCCCAGTGCACAGAGCCAAAACACAGCAGTTTCAGTTTAAAACAATGGGGGTGATCATGCAAAAAGAGGCATTTTGTTACAGCTCTTTGCACCAACAATTGATGCCAGAATGCAATTCACTCTAAAATATAGAGAAGATTGGCGTTTTGTGCAAATACATGTACTTTTGTGTTATCTTACTGCAATGTCAGATAGTCACACAAAAGCAGTTTATGTGAATTTAGTGCACTCCTAATAATACCAAGAACCCTAGCAGGCATAACGTAAAAAATAGGAGACAATGCAATTTTATGTTGTAGCACAGTTCCCATGAGTTGTTTGACTCATCATCTGTAAATATTTCACACCAACGCACCCGATCAGCCTTCACATCTTTATTACAAGTGGCCCTACTGGCATCCCATCAATTTGCAAGCTGTCTGTGATGGCAGGAGAGACTTTACTGTGCTTGACATTTTGTCTGGTTAAATAAATGGCATCTTTATTTCTCACCCGTGTGCAATTGCAGCACAATTAGCACGATTTCATTCCAGTGAATATGGAGACACATGGCTTCTTGGTGTGTTATGGTTTTCCATCTACAATATGCATAATTATATATTGCTTTCTAGTATGTATAATAACCCATTTTCACACATCCACAACCCATTCACAGTAGAACACAACAAAAAGAATGCCTAATGTAGCAATCATATTGTATTCTCAGTAACTATCTGCTTCGTCTGATTCCCTTCTGTCAGCTCATCAGTGTAAAGTACAACAGATCACAAATACTTTAATCAAAATGTTGATCTGTTGATCTCAAGCTTCCCGTTTCTGGTTCACACTGCAGACGTGCTGCTCCATCTTCAAGAAGTGTGTGTTAGGGGGGCGTGGCTAGGCGCCCGTGGAGATGGCGGAGTCGGAGTAGCGGCTCCGTTCAACCCAGAGTCTACGGGCGGTTCGCGCTTCTTCACTCAGCAGCGGAAGGAAGATTTCGCTGTCGCAACATGCTGGGAATGCTCTGAAAACATTTCAAAGACCAAGGCAGCTTTATTTCCAACCTGTTGCCTTTTTGATTCCCGGTCGCGGCTCTTCACCGGCCGCGACCGCCATTTTGTTTTTTTTTCTCGCCTGGAACCTCCTTGGTAGCGCGTTTTCACCACGCTTTGCATTTGTTGGATTCGTCATACTCCCATCACCTCCAGTGACACAAATGAAGCTGATTTACATCCTCAGGTGACTTTTCATCAATTATTATGGCATTTGTCATGGATGTGTTTGTTATACTTTGCTCTCCTCAACCTTGGCGGCCATTTTAGATCTTCTTCAGCCTGCGCCTCCTCGCTGTTCGGTTTTCAGCGCTCCCCTCCACATTTCTGAATTTTGCTAAGTGCCTGTTCTTGTTTTTTTTTTTTGACCTGGTAGTGTGCTCTTTGTGAGTTTATACTTCACAGACCCGCCGATGGCTGACTGCCCCAACAAGGTCCAAAGACGCAACTACATCAAAAACTCCAAGCTTTTCACAGAATTAGCACGCTTAGAAACCTCTCACGCTCTCCCTTCCAGAGAGCTGACGCCGAAAATGGAAGCCTCCTCACAGCCTTCTATAAAAACGACTCCCAAGAGGTTAAAAAAAGATCCACCCTCACCCCCTAAGACCTCTTCGACCATTTTGATGGAGTTACTCATTGAGGAGATACGGGCCCTGCGCCCCTTCATGGAAGAAACTAATGCTAGGGTGCAAACCCTGACTGATAATTGGACCTTGATGGATCAAAGAATGTCATCTGTAGAACGCGATGTCTCCTCTCTTCAGGACTCTGCAGCCATGGTCACCCACATGCACACGCAAATTTCTACTCTCCAGAAACAGGTGGAGGAACTTGAAAATCGGAATAGGCGCAACAATCTTCGCCTCTACGGCCTGGTGGAAGGTTGTGAGGGGAATGACCCCATTAATTTTTTCAAGTCTTTCCTTCCTAAGATCTTACACCTGCGCGAGGGTACCTCACTCAATATACCCACCCACAGACTTGGTCGAGTTTCATCCTCTCTTTCCACGCCAACGAAGCCTAGAGGTGTAATAATGTATTTTCTAGAATTCACAGACCTAATGAAAGTTCTCTCAGCAGCTAGAGCATTGCCCCGTCTTACTTGGTCAGGCTCCACTTTGTTCTTTGCGCAAGACTATGCCAGATCCACTGCGAATCGCCGTAAGGCCTTCTTGGACATGAGACCTGACCTTCGTTCCATCGGTGCCAGATACGGTCTTTTCCATCCTTGTTTATTTAAAGTTACCTACAACAATAAGACTACGACATATGAGGAGCCTACGCGTCTTCGAAGTTTCCTGAATTCCTGCGGCCAGGCGGCCACGGAGCTTTCTGGTTCTTCCTCCTCTCACCCACCGTGACTTTCTATGGAACTGTCTTATGCTATTCCAGTTTCTTATGTTTGCTGATTTTTCTAGTTTAATGGTTCTCATGCTTATTTGTTCTCTTGAAGAGTTTATACTTTCCTTGCTTGCTTCTGTTATTGACGTTGTGATCCCCTGATTTGTCCTATCTATTGCCTGTTTTTGTGCCCTGGCTGTATGTTGTTGTTCTAACCTGTGACTTTTTCTCCTTCACAGATCAATGTTTTGCGTTCCGTCTTGTTCCTCTGGGTGAACGTCTAGCTGACCCTGATTGCCCTATCTTCTCCAGTTGGCCCTACCTCCCTCCCTTCACCTCCACGTACGTCATTGCTTGTCCTTACTCCTGATCATATCTTCCCTCCATTATCCTTTGTGAGTATCCCTCGTTCCTTTTTTTTTCTGAAATGTATGTCCTTGTTCTTCATCTCCTTGTTTTGTTCTTCCCCCTCATATCTTCAGGTTTGCTGGTGTCATTACCTTTCTTACGGTCTTTTTCTTCTCTTCTCTTTCCCTCCTTTTCTCTTCTCATAGCTCACAGGCTCTTTTTGTCTTGCTCTTTTTTCTTTATACATTTATTCTCCTCGCCATTTCACTTTTCCTTTGATTCA
The DNA here is from genome assembly GCF_964204655.1 of Triturus cristatus. Taxonomy (NCBI): domain Eukaryota; kingdom Metazoa; phylum Chordata; class Amphibia; order Caudata; family Salamandridae; genus Triturus; species Triturus cristatus. The sequence goes on along the minus strand of NC_140591.1, from coordinate 535,523,321 downwards.
TTCTCACGACCTTTTCCCTCTTGCTTTTTTCTCATCTGTCCTATTAGCTTATTTATGTTTTTGCGCATATCCTTCCTTCTTTTTCAGTGGACCTTACTTACCATTCTCTCTGGAGCTCTTTGCATCTTCTTATTGATCTTAGTATCACTTTGTTTTTTTTCTATTTCTTTGATAGTTTTTAGCCTTTCTTTGTTCCTCTTTCTCTTGTTCGTTTTGTTTCTTCCCTATTCTTTTCTCCTTCTTTCTTTTTCTTACGCTCTTATCTTTCATGAGGCTTTTTCTAGATGTTTTTCTTATTTTATTTTTTATTTTTTGAATTGCCTTTCCAATAACTCTTAATGTCAATACGCATTGTTTCTTGGAACGTTAAAGGCCTTCACTCTCCCATTAAGAGGCACAAAATTCTCTCTCACTTAGCTAAGCTGAATGTAGATATTGCTTTCCTACAAGAAACTCATATATCCGATACTGAAGCGGCTAAACTTAAGAGGGGATGGGTAGGGGAAGTGTTTTCTGCTCCTGGTGATGGTAAGAGAAATGGTGTAGCTGTGCTAATTCGCAAATCTCTCTCTCACTCGTCCTTAACTTCCGAAATAGATCCTGTGGGTAGATGGTTGTACGTCAAACTTGTCATAAGGGGAGCTCCCATTTCTCTCCTCAACATTTATGCACCCACTGGCGGTGACCCCGCCTTCTGGCGCGCGATGGCTTCCCGTGTTACTGAATATATAGATGATAATTTTATTATGGCAGGTGATTGCAATCTACCCCGTGACCCCTTTTTGGACAGACACTCCAAGGTTTCTTATATCCCCAATAAATCCCACAAGCTTTTTGCTCAAGCAATTTCCCAACACAAACTCATTGATGCTTGGCGTCTATGTAACCCTACTACTAAGGAGTTTACCTTTTACTCCCCATCCCACCAATCACAATCACGCATTGATTACATTTTTCTTTCCCACCATCTCTCTCAATCCCTTACCCATGCCGACATTGGCCCTATTTTATTTTCCGATCACGCTCCTGTTTTGGTAAATATTGATGTCCTACCCAAGCCCACTGGGCCGAAACGATGGCGCTTTAACAATACTTTACTTCTTGATCCCAAATTTCCCACTTCCTTTGTTGAATTTACCACAGAATTTTTTGCTATTAATGATACACCCACCCTATCTACACACGCTATTTGGGATGCCTATAAGGCTGCAGCCAGGGGTTTCATCATTGCTCATGTGGCTAGGAGTCGTAAGATCGCTCGCAAACGCACCAGTGATCTTCTCTTCACGATTAAAGAATTGGAACACTCTTTTTACACTTCTCACTCGCAGGAAAGTCTGAATGCCCTTATTAATGCTAAGATGCAATTCAACAAACAATCTACTGAAGATGCCTCGTTATATTTATTGAAATCTAGCTCAAAATTCTATGGGGGTAAAAACAAGGCGGGGAAGATCTTAGCTAATTATTTAAAACTCAAGCAAAATAGATGAAACATCGAGTCTGTTTACAACACTAATTCTGTCTTAAAACATACGGATGTTGAAATTTTAGAGGAATTTTCCCGTTTATACTCTTCACTTTACTCCTCTGAAACCCATCCTTCTGCCCAATCCCTCGCTACTTTTTTTTCCAGTATTCAGGTACCTCCCAATTTCCCAGTAGATTTATCCATTCTCGTAGAGCCCATTTCTAGTTCCGAATTACAAACTGCTCTTCAGTCTCTCAAGAAGGACAAAGCCCCGGGTCCGGACGGATTTACAGTTGAGTTTTACCTGCATTTTTCTAAACTTTTATTACCCAGATTGCAATCTCTTATTGATTCTTTTACACTTAGTGGTACTTCCTCTGGCACATTTTCAGACGCCCACATATGTATTATACCCAAAGAAGGTAAAGACACCCAATATTGTAAGAACTACAGACCAATCTCCCTGGTTAACATCGATTACAAGATATTTGCTAAATCCCTTGCCATCCGATTAGACCCCTTTCTTCCTGAATTACTAGGCCCGGAACAATCTGGATTTGTTAAGGGTCGTTATATTACAGATAACACCAGACTTTTGTTTAGTGTCTTGTCTAAATCTTCACGGTCCCAGGATTCGCTAGCGGCAATTGCCTTAGACGCAGAAAAGGCATTTGATAGGGTAGAGTGGACTTTTCTTTTTTCTGCCCTCAGGTGGTTTGGGTTTGGTCCTAATTTCATTTCTCTTATCTCCCTCCTTTATTCCAGCCCCCGAGCGGCGGTTTGTGCTAACGGCCTAGTTTCCTCGTTCTTTAGTTTAGGCAGAGGAGTCCGTCAGGGCTGTCCTCTTTCCCCCTTTCTTTTTAATTTGGCCTTAGAACCCTTCCTCTCAAAACTCCGTCAAAATCCTCATATACACGGCTTTCAAACCTCCCAAACTGATGTCAAATTTGCTGCCTATGCAGACGATATCCTACTTTTTTTGTCCAATCCCACCATCTCCATTCCCGCATTCCTCAGTGAGGTTCGTGAGTACTCCCAAATTTCTGGCTATAAGTTGAATAACGATAAGTGTGAAATTTTGCCCCTTACGAAATTTACTTTCAAACCTGATTTTGTTGCGTCCAACTTTACTTGGAGTCCCTCGCATATCAAATATCTTGGTCTGCACATTACCCCCTCCCTTCCCGACACTATATCTTTATGTCTTAATAAATGTATCCAGAAATTGTCTGACCTCACTTCTAGATGGCACCCGCTTTATCTCTCTTGGTGGGGTCGTCTTGACACGATTAAAATGATGCTCTCCCCACTAGTTCTTTATATTATCTCCAATATCCCAGTTCCCATTCCTACAACATTTTTTAGGAAAATCAACACTATTCTTTCTTCATTCCTCTGGTCCGGCAAAAGAGCACGCATGTCCTTGTTCAGACTGCGACTTCCCAAATCAGAAGGTGGGGTCAATTTTCCAGATTTTCCCACCTATCATAAAGCATTTCTTTTGCGACAAGCCTCCCTTTGGCTGCAGGATCCCGCTGAATCTTCTCCCTTATGGCTTGTTATTGAACGCCTCTCTTTATTCCCCTTTTCTTTCACTGAATATCTCTCATTCTCTCGTAAGCCCCAGTTTGTCTCCACTCCCATTCATAAGCACACTACCAAACTTCTTCTTTCCACTTCCCCAGGCCTTCCCTCCTCTGTAACTGAATTTCTCAAAACCACCATTTGGTATAATAACGGTATCCTCATCAATCATAAACCCTTTTACTGGAAATCCTGGAGGCAGAAGGGTTTGATATGGGTGTCCCACCTTTTTTCTGGCTCCGTTTTCCTACCTTTCTCAGTCCTTCGTCATAATTTTAATCTCCCTCTTTCTTTTGCCCGTAGATATCTCATGCTTAAGAATGCAGTTATGTCTACTTATACCCAACTTTCCCCTTCTCCCACTCCATCTTCTCCTCCCAATCCTATTTTACACCTCCACTCCCTATTGCGCTCTCATCCCTCGGCTTCTTCAATTTATCACTCACTTCACATGGTTCTCACACCTAGGCCAAAATCTACGGTTGAGGAACAGTGGGAATCCGACTTTGGTGCTTCTTGGCCCTCCTCTCTTTGGGATAAAGTATGGACCAAGCTCCGCAAGTCATCTAGGGCTGCATCCCTCACACAAACCCGTTTCTTTATCTACAATAGACTCCTCTTCTCACCCCAAGTTTTAAATAAGAAGTTTCCTTCGGTTCCCGACCTTTGCTGGTCTTGTTCAGCACCCAAAGCTACTCTTTTTCACATGCTTTTTTCTTGTACTTTTACGTACAATTTCTGGAAACAAGTTTGGACCCAAATTAATGCCATATTCCACACCACACTTCCCTTCTCCTTTGTTAACATTTTTTTAGGAAGTCTTTCTCCCTGTTGGGCAGATATGGACTCCAATGTACGAATTTTTGACTTGTTGTTGGCTGTTGCATTTCAGCAAATTACTGTAAATTGGAAAAATTTCGCTAATATCTCTTTTAGAGCATGGTGGTATAACGTATGTCATAATCACAGACTGGACACCGCCTTTGTTCACCCCCTTAGTCTTGCCAAGAAGCGACACGATCTTTGGCTTCCTGTTACCCTGTACTTTGATACCTGTGCCAAACGCTCTTCTCATTTGCCTCCCTCTCAGCAGGAGGTCTCCAAGCCTCCTTGATGGCCTTTCTGTTCCTTTGTTTTTATTACACATTATTTCTAACATTGCGTTCTGCTGTTTTATTGCACATTTTTTTTTTCAATATTGCTTGCTGTTATATAGCCTCATTTACTTGTTACTCTTCAATTTAATGTTTACTTTCATGATTATATTTTATCCACCTTTTATATTCATGCTATTGTTTTAGGTTTTCTTATGTATTGACACCTTTACTTATTCAATAAAAATCTTTTGAACTTAAAAGAAGTGTGTGTTATATAGACCCGGCCTGTTGTGCTGTGCAGTGCATCACACAGCATCCATCCTGTGACCCTCAAATCTGGCCCCTGCCCTCTACCAGCTTCCTTGCTTTAGCAGGACAGATTGGTCTGGCAGAGGATATTAGGAACTAATATATTGATTCATACTTAACCCATCCCTCTACTGGTTGTATTCTGCTACAATGATCTAAGAATCCTCCCTCAATGATGACATTGATCATCATTATTTATACCCTGGGGCATTATATTCCATATGTAGTCATTACATTCTCTAGGGCTAGACTATTCACGTTTTGAACTAGTGCAACAAACATATACTAAACTCTTCTTTAGATGTGCCGTCAAAACCATTTGTATGTCTGCATTTTATCATGGTGGTGTTGTTCATTATTGATACATGGTTCATGCTTTGCCTGTGCCCATGTGCAGCATGCAAATGTTATTCCCAATCTATGCATCTCTATGTTACATATGGATTTGAGTACATTTAGCGGCTATTTCATGTGACGGTCTATTGTATCTTGCAAATGATTGACTTTTCCACTCGTGTGTTCGCATACAGTGCAAAATATACCACACCAAAGCCATCCAACAAACATGACTGCAATCCTGCTCCCTTCTGACCTTCGGTGTGGAATAAATGGATGAGGTGCAGAGAAGTGAGAAGGCCAACACTGAGCACAGAAGAAGAGGTTACTAGGAAGAGGATCCCTTTCAAAGTTCCTCAGCTCACTGCAAGATGAAACAGGTTATTCACTCCTGTTCTCTAGGAATTGGAAGGAGCTATTGTCGCACTTGTAACACCGCACGCATAGGGGACACAGCAAGAGGAAGTGTTTCTGTTCCTAAATACTCAGTCATCTGATAAAACCCAGTCATGACTCATTCCTTTGCCTGCCTCCCATGAATCCCCTCCCCATTCATATGTCTGCTCCATACTTGGGATTCATCAGCTAGCGGATTTCTGTGTCAATGTCATTCCTTTCTACTCCCTGCATTGGCTCTCTTCTCTTCCTAGCCACTCACCTTGATACAATCCAGGAGGGCATCAGGCTTCTCATGGTTAGACTGTTGTCCCAGACAGAAATGACTGGAGCATTCAGGATTGCCTTGCAAGACATTGGGATCAGCGTATTGCCCCTTAATGGACATGACCTATCTGCTGTTCTTCTGCATTGATGTTTTATCCTGCCCCAACCCCTCAGCCCTTCCACACCCATCCATATTGGCACAACTGACTATCTTTCTCTCGAACGACATTCCATTGCCCCTTACTTTATTAGGCTTTGATTTTTCAATCTTGCACATGTCCACAAGCCCCACCTTTGCCATCATTGTCCCCATGTACATTTCTTCAGATCCATATTGATTTTTTAAGTCATTTCCCTCGATTGCTTCATTAAAGATGGCTAGTGACTGATGTGTTAAGCATTACACAGATGACTTAGGGCCCAATTTTGGGTTGAGAACCATCCGACAGATTTTCAGAGGCTTTCTCCCCCACATCGAGGGTTTCTCTCCGACCAACGTATTACGATGATGGCGGTCGGAGGGAAACCAGCGGCAAGATTTTGCTCCTCTTCCGATGGGCTCAAAGACCCCATCGAAAGAGGAGCGGACTTGTCATACCATGAATGACACGGAGCCAAGCTTGGCTCTGCCGTCAGGATCACAATGTCACTTTCGCATAGCCTTTCAGTGTTGGCCTTTCTGACATGGAAAGGCTGTCGGAAAGTGACTTTGGGGGCCCCTAGCAAGGACTCCTTACCCCCTGGCCCTCCTCAATGGAGCCTAGGGAGCACTACTAAACATCCCTGCACCATGTAGCATGCACCAGGAGGTGCCTGCCACACAGTGCATGGATGTTTCAAAACATCCATTTTACAATGCAGCTTGTGCTGCGGGCCATTTCCTCATCCTAATTCTGAGGTTGGGACACCTGACCTATGGTCGGGCGGTTCCTTTCTGCAATGGTATTGTAATGAGGCCCTTAGTTCTTGCTTTATGTGATCGGAATTTTTTTTATTTTATATACATATTGGGAGAATAGTGATGTTTGTGTTGGCATATGGTGAGGTGTGAAGAGAAGAAGGCATCCAGCATGTGAAGGGAAATGTGTTATCCATTAATTTTTCAACATTAATTTTCAGTGGCAAACATGGTCCAAACCATGTCTTCAAGGTTGGACTGGTCTATAAAGAAATCTGGCAGTGCCAGAACGGCTGATCCACAAGGTCACAAGGTGTGTGGACTGGTGTTTTGGCTGTTTGTGAGTCTGTTATATGGTATATTTTTCACTATAGGTTTCTCAGATATTATCACAAATATTGCTTCAAGAAAGCACAAATGGATGCAGTCTCCTATTCCTTGCAAACACCTATGCAGCTTGCCTTTACAAATTCAAATGTACCCTCATTTTGAATTGTGGGCAACCTTTTTAGGTATGCTATGTTGTTTTAACTCTGAAGTACATGGGCAGGATTGAGGCAGGATTTGTCTCTTCTACTGGTAAGGATTTTGCACTCCAGAGGATGGACTCACTCACTGGGTCAAATGCATACGTGAGGATGCTAGTCAGAATATATTTGACAAAACGTTTATCTGACATAATTATTGTGTCCTAAATATTGTTTGCAAAAATATTGCCCATTTAGGTATAGGTTTTACTCCATCAGAGCAAAACTCCCAGAAACATTATTTATCACACAATATTCATGTAAGATGATATTTAGCTCACAGTATTCTGATATCTTACAGTATCTGGTGCCTGCAGCCCATATGCTGCAAGAGTTTTAAACATCTATAGTATGTTATTGTGCTGCTTGTTGCTACCCTTCTTCAGCTTAACAGTGTGTGTGTACATTACAACTCCTTTGATGTTATGGTCCTGCAGGTAGGTGCCCATGCTGGATAATCTTGCCTTGATGGTGCTATTGGTCCACTCAATGGACGTCTGGCTATGTCTCACAACCTTTTGTTAGAAACATATTAGCACTCCCATATATAGGTCTGCACCATACCCACCTATCCTGCTTGAAAGGTTTAGGCTCCATTGAATTAGTAAACTAGTATGGTGGAGGGAAACCAACTGGGGAGAGTGTTTGAATGATCCAGGAATGATGAATACTGCCATGTCCATAGGCATCAATCGGGGATTGCAATGCGCTGTTTCAAAGTGTTGACAAATGGTGACAGATGGAAGCAGGAGAAGCATCTTTCATTGGGATAAGGTGAATCGAGTCAATAGGTGAGTCCTCGGTGGCTGGGGAAAGAATCTGTAGCATGGATTCAAACACCTGTTGATTAGGTTACCGGAAAATGGCCACATGAGGAAAAGAGCATAGCAGTAGTCTACATTGGATGTTTAGTGATGCATGGATGCTGGTATTACACCCATCTGTTGCCTGGTATGGAGGCATGATGGCCTTGTTGGCTTGCAAGAAATAGTGGACAATGATCGCAACCAACAAGTTGAGTCTGTTTCTCCTGGAATAGCATATCGTCAACCACTGGTGGATGGTACTTGGAAATCAGGATAATGTGCACAGATGCTGCAAAGATATATAACAGCATGTAAATATGGTGCATAGGCATATGTTGGCATGTCCCAAATTTATAAGTGACATTTGAAGATACTCTTGGATTAAATTTACCAAGACAAATTGATTCTGTTTTCAAGCAGAATTGGTTATTTAATGATTAATCGGGAGCATTGTTCAAGTTATCACAAACTGTAAATTTCCCTTCTGGCCACCACTTTAATATCTACCTCCCACCAAATTAGCACTTTTTTTTTAATCACAAGACCCACAGAACCTTTAGTGCCTCACATCCCAAGATATCTTTGGACTCTTACCCTAGAAAACCTTTTTTCCTGTTGGCAGCTCACTATTATTCCTTCATAAAAGGGCTTTCTGATAGGATGACCTACACTCTAGTCATTGGAGTATGGCAGCCATCATTTAAGCTACATGCCGCCAAAAAGATGTGGGCTCGGGCTTAAAGACTGTATGCCCCGCCAAAGGCATTGAACAGTGCTTCATGGCAACTCCTCGAGTTTAACTACCTTTTAGACTGAGAAAAACTAGTTTTACTGTAAAATGATTTTTTAATTTTCAGATTTTATGGGGTTTTCATAAAGAAAACGGTATTTTCTGGAGATCATGGAAATGGATTTTTGACAATTATTTTGTTCAAGGCCTTAGACTAGAGCGAAAGGGAGGACCTTGAAAAGCAGTGCTGTGTTTTTCCTCATCCGATGACCTCTGATCTATGGGAGATTACTGACTCTTAACACAGCAGTGAGGGTGTTTTATGATATGTAACAACCCCAATATAGGCTTGGGTAGTCACCTAACCTTTCACCTATATTTACTGTACCATTGTACTGCATAACAGGTTTGTGCTGACCTTTTACCTAGTTAAGTGCTGCATAAATGTTGTGTGGTTTTCTCCAAAAGCTGGCCTCATTTATTACGCATGAATATTCTCAGAATCACAGCAGGGTTACCATCTTCTGCATCTTCTGCATAATATCTATGCATAAGGGTCATCCCTTTGGTCATCCTTGCCTGACATGAAACAGAAAGGTAGAACTCCTGAGGTTACCTTTTGTGTATATAAACACCATATCTTTGGTGGGGCAGGCAGAGGAGAAAGACTTTCATGCTGATACACTGACATGAAATGCTGAGGTTCCTGCATGCAGACATCCCAGAACGCAGTGATCTGCAATCCCTCGTGGGGTGTCCATCTCGACACCAAGACTGGGTGCTTCATTCTCTCACACCAGGTAATGGGGTTGGTTCTATTCTTGGGGGATTCTTGGCTATACACATACATATATGCTAGGTACATTTAGATACATCTAGTTAGGGTCTGCATCGTAGGAGTACACATTATTACTGTCATGTATTTATATGCCTACATATATTCATTGTTTTAGCACTATGGTAGAAATCTACCATCCATTTACTCTGTTGGTGCTAATAATCGTTTATATCTGTTTCTTTCTTTTGGTTGTTGCAGCACACATATTTTACACTAGAATGCCGCTGGTTCAATACATGCTTGTTAAAAATGTCTCCAGCGTTTATTCTGTGTATCTCTCTAAGACAAAGTGAGCACGAGTGACTGAGTGAAAAAGACTGTACTGTTTCCACGGTCCCGGAGGGGACGGGTTGCAATGTTCGATAGCTGTCAGAAACTATTGGCCCCTTGGTAAGAGGGTTTTATAGTGGTACTGTAAGCTGGCTGGTATACAGGCACACATATCCGGTGGGGGTGTCTGGAATCAGTCTGGACACCACTCCCACAGTTTATTTTGTCGTAACGCGCAGGACCTATATAGATTTATGCGAACTACATGACAGGTGTGCCTAACTACTTCATCTCTGCTTACTGTCCTTCCAGCTTTCCAGCAGCTCCTCACCATCTATCCATCCCTGCCCACCAACGTGTCCAAACTGCCCATTCCTTGCTGCGGAGTCTCAAGCTCTGACGTTCCTTTTTGAACCCACTCCTTTCAATCCAGTCCTGGAGGGTCAGTGTGCCGCACATTGACTTGATACAGAGAACCAGAAGATGTCCATATGAAAATGTACTTTGAAAAACTGTTTGCACCGATTTGTCCATGTGACCTGTACTTTGTCAACAGACATGTTGATTTATGCTAGAAAGTACGATTGTAAGCATCTACATTTTATTGTATATTTTTATTAATATATACCCATAGTATTAGTAATAATTATTATTAGTACTAGAAGTGGTAGGAGCAGTAATAATCTGGCATTTTCTGTGGAGAAATATAACATTAAGACTGATGCGAGTACATGAAATAAGCACGCTCATATGTCCCTACTCCAATACTGTATAATGTCAAGTCAAGTGCACTGGGGTGCTAAACCACAATAGCGCGTCCTGTTCTTGGTGTAACAGGCACTTATCCGCATAAGCACTCACCTAGTTCTGTTACCCGGCACCAGCTTTGATTTAAGAGCTTTGAGAAATGAATTCACACATGACAAATGACACATCATCGCGTTTGTAGCTCAGTGGGTGACCAGGTAGAAAACGCTGACACAATCAATAGACCTGCCTGAGAAGCTGATTTGCAATGAAAGACAATAAAAGGCGCCTTTAAAAGTCTATGTTTAGCAAGTTTTGCATCTTGTCTGAAACGCAAGAAAAACAATTTTAGTTGCTTGTGACATCTAACATGCCCATTCGACTGACCCAGCAGCTTCAAAAATGTAATCTGTCCGTCACATGTGCAGGGCTCTAAGACACGTTTGCTGCATCAGCTCCAAGAATAATAAATGAAGAGTCTAACTTTTCTTTAAGATAAGTATATTGGTTTTCTGTTAAAGAATTGATTGAAAATTTCTGTCTTCTGCACACATGCTTCCCATTTTAAATTAATCATGCCTCGCAGATAAAATTTCAAAACGAAGCTCTCTTCCTCGATCAATCTCTAGTCAACATCCTAGGGTGCATTTGAAAGATACATTTTCTATAGATTAACATTTGTTTACACTAGCCTAGCGATCTTTCTCAAGGTTATAGCATAATGTGGATTTGTAAAGCACACATTCTCCCACGCTTTGGGCCTGTTGGCGCTGATATAACAAATGTTTGTTGTTACCTAACTCTTTGGTACTCATCTTTTCGACCTCGAAAGATGAAAGGCTGAGTGGGCTCACTAGGGGCCTCATGTAGGTCGCCAAATAGCGGTCGGTAACGGCCAATTTTCGGTAATTATACCGTTACCGACCGGTATTTTGGCTTTTGGTATGTAGGGGGATCATTTTTGTATTCGGTAATTTACCGAATCGGTAAAATTACCGAATCGGTAATTTTACCGATTCGGTAAATTCCGAATACAAAAATGAGATGTAGGGGGAGTGTGTGGGTGATGTTTTGAGTCGGTATTTACCACCAACTAATAGTTGGTGGTAAATAATGTATGGTTGTGTAAACGCATGTGATAGCGCTTAGAAGTGTGCAATGTGGCAGACATACATGCCCTTAGGGCATGTATGTGTGCCACATGTGCACACATGGCCGAATCAGGGGTGCAACAGGGTGTCAATGTGACACCCTGCCACCCTTGCAAGTGTTCCCCCCATTACCGAATCGGTATTTACCGATTCGGTAATGAGGCATACCTTCCCATCAATGGGAAGGTATGCCTCATTACCGAATCGGTAAATACCGATTCGGTAATTACCGAATTGTAACGAATCGGTAAAAATTACCGACTCATTACCTACATACGAGTTACCACTTCTTAATTACCGATTCGGTAACGTTCGGTATTTAAGAAGTGGTAACTGGTATGCTACCTACATGAGGCCCCTAGGACTCAAAAACAGATCCTTCAAGTAGATGCCACCAGCTCGGCCTACTATCAGACTGTTTACAACAAAAACTGCACAGTTTATAAACGAGGTTAAAAAAACGTCTTTTACCTGTATTTTTGTTTAGTGGCCTTTTACTGTGGATACATAAGTACACTTCAAGTATAACCCTATTCACATAACTGTCTACAACCAGCATTATGAGTTGGAGGGTGATCATAATTCATGCAACTACAGGAGTTAGTGAAGATGTAGGGGCAGATTTACTACTTCTGGCGCATCCCTGCATATCAGCAGGGATGCGCCAGAAGAGTTGCGACGCATCTGCCCAACCGTGCGCAACGAATGATGCGCCCGTATTTACAATGCGGCGCACTTTGGCACACGGCTGGTCAGATGCGTGTCGCATCCCCCCGCGGAAAGGCGGTGCATTGCTGGAGTTGCGTCGCAAGCACGACGCAGCTCCAGCAAGGTTCAGGGTGCCCCTATCCCTAACATGCTGCGTCAATCCTTACGCCTGCTTCAAGCAGGTGCAGGGCTTAGACGCAGCATGGCCGTAAAAGTGATTGAGTGAAATCTTGTAGATTTCACTCAGCCACTTTTCGGAGGCGTTCCTGCACCAGAACACCCCCCCCTGTGCAGGAACGCCCACATGTGGCGCATGGCTTTACAACGTGACGCATCTCCCTAGATGCATCACATTGTAAATAGCCCGCAGCAAGGCGCTGGTTTTTGCGCCGCAGCTGCGTCACAAAAGTGATACAACGGCGGCGCAAATCTGGCATAAGGGGCTTGGAAATTTGCCCCGTTTAAATGATCAGAAATGTAAGTAATTTAATGGGTCTTTTACTATGACTTTATCAGTTCAAAAGACCAACTATAAATGTAAAACAAGTGGATTGTCACACAATAAATACCTGATTCACATATTATGCCTTATTTCTTGACCTAAACTGTTGTGGCTTTACTTATGTAACTCTGTTCCCTTTCCACTGCTCTTTTGCCAGTGCAGCTGGGTTGCATTCTATGTTCTAATGGTCATTGGCCTAGCAACAGAATACTGGCAGAGCAGAGTGGAAGTTGGTATTGGAGGAGGCGGTTAGCTGTTGTAAGGACTGGTGGTTTTTATCTACTACTACTGGAATAAAAGATACAAAATCCATCTGGGAGTGTTATGGATTTGTTGGACTTTACACTGGCGACGAGTGACCTGCTTGGGGACAGGAGCTTATGCCACCAGTCTCCCCATATCGAACCTACTGCCAAGCATTATTTTCTCGACCATCTCAACAAGATTAATTGATGTCAAGTTGTGGATGAAGACATCAAGACTGTATCTGTGCTATTCACTGGAGTTTGGTATCGTATTAAGCCTGGTTTGACCGTGAACAGGAGAAGACCATCGACTATACCAATGGATGTCAAATTTAAATGATCTCCTCAGTAAGCGTGTTAGAAGGCGACCTCAGAGGGGCCCGGAAGGGGCCCTGACTGCCCTGAGACCCACCCTCGAGGTATCGTAGCCGGGCGCTGGCGGGAGACTCCTCAGGGGAGGAACCACGTATCTAGGATCGTACACTCGGCACCACACGACAGAGAGACACTACACGAGGAGTTCTTAAGAGCAAATCTTTATCAGATCAGAGTGATAGGATCTTTATGATCAGCAAGGCAAAATATATACAAGTAGAGCGCGGGCTCACAAAGTCTTGGAGGGGGGTTAGGAGGTAGCGGGACAGTCTTTGGGGATAAGAATCAAATGCAGGAGCGTACCCGGCGCACAGCTCACAATCCTCGAGCTGGGGGATACGCTTGTCGTCGTGGGGTCCGGCGGGACCAAGAAAGTCTGCGGGAGCTGCGAGACACTCAGCAGGCTCGAGTATAAGTTCGGAGGTCTTACGATCTTTGGGGAGCCACGAGTCACTCAGCAGGGCTCAGGCCCAAGTTCGGAGGTCTTACGATCTTCAGGGAGCCGCGAGTCACTCAGCAGGGCTCAGGCACAAAGTCGGAGGTCTTACGATCTTCAGGGAGCCGCGAGTCACTCAGCAGGGCTCAAGCACAAGTTCGGAGGTCTTACGATCTTCAGGGAGCCGCGAGTCACTCAGCAGGGCTCAGATGTTTCCAAGGCGAATCTGCCGGACAGTCCCAGAGCACTCCTTGTTATAGGGCGACTCCTCTTTGATGTCCGGAGTCTGTCCAGGCAGGGGTCTTGTCACCTGGGGGTCGCTTGTTGGGGGTTTCCTGCCATTGTGCTTTGATCCTTCCAGACACCCAGCAGGCATGGAGCCAGCCCTCGGGGAGGCCGGCGGGTCGATCGAAACCCACCTTCCCAGGGAAGCGCAGAGGTGTGATGGAAACTGCTCCTCCCTTTCTCATCCCAAGGGGAGCGTGATGTCCTCCAGCCGGAGTGGCGCCTATAGGCTAGGGTCGCGCTGGGGCCGGGCGGCCATCTTGGTGCATGAAGTGGGCACGCAGGCCCGGGGTGGCCGAAGGAGGAAGGCCACAGACGGGGGAAGTCCGGGTCGGGTGTGTGTGTTCTGGTGGGAAGGATCGGCTAGGCCAGGGGCTCGGGGCTGGTGTGAGGTGCAGGGGTCAGGTCTGACTATGTTACGAGGGCCGGGTCTAACACGCATCCCCCCCAGCTGAAAGCCGGAGAGAACTACCCATCTTCTTGGGGGTTCTCTTTGCTGAGGCGGAAGAATCGGGAGAGGCCATCGGCGTTGGCGTGGTCCGTACCAGGGCGATGTTCTACGGTGAAATCCATCCCCTGGAGGGAGATCGACCACCGCAGAAGCTTGGGGTTTTCTCCTCGCATCTGCATGAGCCATCGCAAGGGGCGATGGTCGGTCTGGACCCTGAAATGGGTGCCGAACAGGTAAGGGCGTAGTTTCTTGAGGGCCCAGACTACGGCGAACGCCTCGCGCTCGATGGTACTCCATCTCTGTTCCCGTGGCAACAGCCTTCGGCTGAGGAAGGCCACGGGCTGGTCTAGACCTTGGTCATTTACTTGGGAGAGGACTGCCCCGATGCCATGCTCGGAGGCATCAGTTTGTACCACAAACTCTTTGGAGTAGTCGGGGGCCTGGAGGACGGGGGCAGTACACATGGCCGTTTTCAGGGCATTGAACGCCTCTTGGCAGGCAGGGGACCACTGTACCTTCTTGGGCTGCTTCTTGGACGTGAGTCCCGTGAGGGGACCGACCAGGCTGCCGTAATTCCGGATGAATCTTCGATAGTAGCCCGTGAGGCCCAGAAAGGCTCGGACCTCTGTTTGGGTAGTGGGGGGTTCCCAGGCTAGGATGGCGTCGATTTTGGGCTGTAGAGGGGCGACTTGCCCGCTTCCGACCTGGTGCCCCAGGTAGGTTACCGAACCTTGCCCAATCTGGCATTTGCTGGCTTTCACGGTGAGGCCCGCCTGGCATAGGGCGGTTAGCACCCTCTGGAGGTGCTGGAGGTGCTCACTCCATTCGGAACTAAAAACTGCGATATCGTCGAGATATGCAGCGCTGAATTTTTCCAGCCCGGCCAGGACTCCATTTACCAGTCGCTGGAAGGTGGGCGGGGCATTTTTCATCCCGAAGGGCATTACGCGAAAGCGATAGTGCCCATCCGGGGTGGAGAAGGCGGACCGCTCCTTGGCTCCCTCTGTGAGCGCAATTTGCCAGTAGCCGCAGGTGAGATCGAAGGTGCTGAGGAACCGAGCAGCCCCGAGCCGGTCTATGAGCTCGTCTGCTCGGGGAATGGGGTGGGCATCGGCTCGGGTGACCTCATTGAGTGCCCGGTAGTCCACCCAAAAGTGGAGTTCCGGGGCGACCCCGGGGGCAGCTGATTTTGGGACCAGGACCACGGGGCTGGCCCAGGGGCTGTCTGAGGGTTCGATCACGCCTAGGGTCAACATTTTCAAGACTTCGGCTTGGATACAGGACCGGACCTGATCAGGGACACGGTAGGCTCGGTGTCTCACTGGCGGGCTGTCCCCGGTATCCACATCATGGACACACCAGTCGGTGATCTTGGGGACCAGGGAGAAAAGGTCCGGAAACTGCCCTAGGAGCTGGCGGCAATCCTCACATTGCTGGGGAGTGAGAGACGGGGAGAGGTTCACTCCCTCTACGGAGCCGTCCTTCTCCTTGGTGCACAGAAGATCAGGGAGAGGATCTGACTCTTCTTCGGACCCGTCGTCAGTGGCCAGTAGGAGGCTCAGCTCCGTCCGCACAAAGTGGGGCTTGAGGCGGTTCACGTGGAGGACCCGGAGTGGGTCACGGGGTGACTGGACGTCTACCAAGTACGTGACCGGGCTCTACAGCTCAACTACCTTGAAGGGCCCGGTCCATTTATCCTGGAGAGTGCAGGGTTTCACAGGGGCCATGACCCACACCAGCTGGCCCGGCTGAAACTCGACTAGCGCGGCGTTCTGGTCGTACCAGCGCTTCATCTCCTCCTGACTCGCCTCCAGGTTGGCCTCCGCCATTTCCCGGAACCTCCTAGTCTGATTTCGGAGGGTTAGGACGTAACGGAACACGTCTCGGGGGGTGCCTCGGGGCGCCGCCTCCCACTCTTCCTTGACCAGGCTGAGGGGCCCCCTGACGGGGTGCCCGTAGAGTAACTCAAAGGGGCTGAAACCCAAGGATTTCTGGGGGACTTCTCGGTATGCGAATAGGAGGCAGGGGAGCAGGAGGTCCCACTTACGCCGGAGGGGCTCTTCCAGGCCCGCGATCATCCCCTTCAGAGTCCGGTTAAACTGCTCTACCAGGCCGTTTCCTTGGGGGTGGTACGGGGTGGTGAATTTGTAGGACACCCCGCACTGTTGCCATAAGGACCTCATGTATCGGGAGATAAAGTTGGTCCCGCGATCGCTCACGACCTCGCGGGGAAAACCCATGCGGGAGAAGATCCCCATCAGTGCCCGGCCCACCACGGGGGCCGTGACGGTGCGCAGGGGGATGGCCTCAGGGTAACGGGTGGCATGGTCCACCAGGACGAGGATGAACCGGTGCCCCTGGGAAGTTGGGGGGACCAGAGGTCCTACAATGTCGATCCCGACCCGCTCAAAAGGGGTACTGACGACAGGGAAGGGTTGGAGGGGAGCCTTGCGCTTCCCTCCTCTCTTCCCACTGGCCTGGCACGTGGGACAGGACTTGCAGTGGGCTTCTACATCCGCTTTCATTCTGGGCCAGTAGAAGTGAGTCACGAGGCGACTGTATGTTTTGTCCTGACCCAAGTGACCTGCGAGGGGAACGTCGTGGGCCAAGCCCAGGAGGAGGTTTCAGAAGCATAGGGGTACCACCAGCACCCGGCCGGACCCTAGCTCCACCGACTTCTGTTCGCTGTACAAAAGGTCATTCTCCCAATAGACCTGGTGCATCCCCGTCCGGTCGCCTGCGGCCTGGGCCTCTGCCTGTTGCCGGGGCCCGACCAAGGAGGGACAGGTAGCCTGCTCTCGGCAGAACTCCTCTCGGGAGGTGCCCCCCTCGTGGCGCCACTGGGCTAATTCGGGCAGATCGCCTAGCTCGGTGTCTGGGGTGGAGTCGGAAGGCGGGGGTTCGTCACTGGCGATCGACTCTTCCGGTGGGGGGATGTGGGGGCCCTCGGCCGGGACCATCCCACCTTCAGGGGTCGGGGCGTCGTCGACGTCCCTCAGGGGGGTCAGTCAAGCCGCCATGGATCGCATGGTGGCGCACACCCACTCAGGGAGGCCCATCATCCCTAGGTGGGTCTTGCGCTCAACTTGTCCCCAGGGAGAACTTTCCAGGTCGTTCCCCAGGAGACAGTCGACGGGCTGGGAGGTTCTCACTGCGACCTTCAGTTTACCGACCACCCCTCCCCACTCGAAGGGCACCAGGGCTACCTTACATAGGCTTTCTGTATTGTCGGCTGAAATGACAGGGCAAAATACGTTGGGGAGGACCTGGTCCTCGTGGACTAAATGGCTGAGGACACCGGTGATGCTGGCCCCTGTGTCATGGAGGGCTTCTACTTGGTGGCCATTGATCGTGACGAGCTGCCCATATTTCTTGGTGTTAGAGGGCAGGAGGCTCCCAGGGACCATCTCTCTATCTCCTAAGGACACTAGGGCCATAGCGGCGGGTTCCCACTCCTCGGCCTCCTCAACCTCCTCCCCCAGGGCTACATTGGCTATCTGTCTAGCGGGGGGGGGCTGCCTGGGTGGTGCGTGGGGCCATGGGGCATTCAGGGTCGTTGGCGTAATGCCCGGGCTTCTGGCAACGGAAACAAGTGATGGTTACCCGGTGCCCCCGTCTCGGGGGGGCCGGATACGGCTGGTGGGGGTGTTGGGAAAGGCGGAGGTTGGGACTTCGGGGGACTAGCCTGGGGCTCTCTCTGCCCTCCCTGGTTTCCCCCCCCTCTCTGGCGGGGTGGTCCCTGACTGGCTCAGAGGTACTCTCCTACAGGGCCCCGGGAGACCCGGGTGTTGGTCCAGCGATCCACCTCGACAGCCAGCTTTCTCGGGTCCGTGAGCTTGCTGTCGAGCAGATGTTGGCGTAGTTCCACAAAGCAGTTGGCAGCCAGGTGTTCCCACAACATAAGGTCGGTTAGTTCTTCCAGGGTGGTTACCTTGCTGCCCTTGATCCACCCATCGAAGGCGCGGCTGAAGAAATTCACATATTCCACCCAGGTGGTACCCGGGATCTTCCTGCAGTCCCGAAACCGCTGGCGATACATCTCCGGGGTGAGGCCGTACCTGGTGAGGAGGGCCGCATTCATGTGTTCATAGGAGGTCTGCATGGAGGTGGGTAGGTCGAGCAGGGTATCTCTTCCTTCGCTCAGGAATCGTTCCCATAACCCAGCCCCCCAATCCTTCTGCGGGACCCGATGGGAGGTCATGGCGACCTCGTAGGCCCGGAACCACTGCTGAATGTCATCATTTTTGTAATATTCTTTGACCACATCCTTGGGGATGTGGACCTTCTGCTCCGTCGGGGCGGCCGCCTCCCGGTTCCCCGGGGGCCGCGCTTCTTCGCTTCTTGCTTTCAGTTCTATTTCCTTCAAGCTGCGTTCATGTTCCAGTTGAAGTCTCCTTCCCTCGTGTTCTCGTTGGAGTTTCTTCTCTTCTAGTTCTCCTTGTACTCGCAACTGTTCTACTGCTAGCTTCTTCTCGGCTAGTTTCAACTCGCCCTCAATTTTGAGCTTGGCTAATTCGAGCTCGTGATGGCGACTTTTTTCTCTGTCTGCGAGTTCCTCCGGGGATAGGCCCCCGTCTGGTACGAAGCCTCGCACCTGGTTGCTGCTGCGTTCTACTTGGGATGGTCCAGCTTCGTCGTGGGGCTCCCCCGCTCCTTCTGGGCGGGAGGCTCCAGAATCCACCCAAGCTTTAGTGCCTTTTGCATATCTTCTTTGGTGTTGAGACCAGTGGTAGCGATTCTGAGTTCCTTACAGAATTGCTTAAGTTCTCTGTGAGTGTACTCTTCCAGCTGTTCCACCTGGAACACGGTACTGGCGTCGTCTTCTACGAGAACCACGGCGTTTCCTTCTGCCATCTTTGTCGGTAGTGCGTCATCCGTTCACGGTACGATCTCTAGATTATGGGCCCGAATCCCGTCGCTTGCCACCAATGATAGAAGGCGACCTCAGAGGGGCCCGGAGGGGGCCCTGACTGCCCTGAGACCCACCCTCGAGGTATCGTAGCCGGGCGCTGGCGGGAGACTCCTCAGGGGAGGAACCTCGTATCTAGGATCGTACACTCGGCACCACACGACAGAGAGACACTACACGAGGAGTTCTTAAGAGCAAATCTTTATCAGATCAGAGTGATAGGATCTTTATGATCAGCAAGGCAAAATATATACAAGTAGAGCGCGGGCTCACAAAGTCTTGGAGGGGGGGTTAGGATGTAGCGGGACAGTCTTTGGGGATAAGAATCAAATGCAGGAGCGTACCCGGCGCACAGCTCACAATCCTCGAGCTGGGGGATACGCTTGTCGTCGTGGGGTCCGACGGGACCAAGAAAGTCTGCGGGAGCTGCGAGACACTCAGCAGGCTCGAGTATAAGTTCGGAGGTCTTACGATCTTCGGGGAGCCGCGAGTCACTCAGCAGGGCTCAAGCACAAGTTTGGAGGTCTTACGATCTTCAGGGAGCCGTGAGTCACTCAGCAGGGCTCAGGCACAAAGTCGGAGGTCTTACGATCTTCAGGGAGCCGCGAGTCACTCAGCAGGGCTCAGATGTTTCCAAGGCGAATCTGCCGGACAGTCCCAGAGCACCCCTTGTTATAGGGCGACTCCTCTTTGATGTCCGGAGTCTGTCCAGGCAGGGTTCTTGTCACCTGGGGGTCGCTTGTTGGGGGTTTCCTGCCATTGTCCTTTGATCCTTTCAGGGCCGGGTCGGGAGGAGCCCCAGACACCCAGCAGGCGTGGAGCCAGCCCTCGGGGAGGCCGGCGGGTCGATCGAAACCCACCTTCCCAGGGAAGCGCAGAGGTGTGATGGAAACTGCTCCTCCCTTTCTCATCCCAAGGGGAGCACGATGTCCTCCTGCCGGAGTGGCGCCTATAGGCTAGGGTCGCGCTGGGGCCGGGCGGCCATCTTGGTGCATGAAGTGGGCACGCAGGCCCGGGGTGGTCGAAGGAGGAAGGCCACGGACGGGGGAAGTCCGGGTCGGGTGTGTGTGTTCTGGTGGGAAGGATCGGCTAGGCCAGGGGCTCGGGGCTGGTGTGAGGTGCAGGGGTCAGGTCTGACTATGTTACGAGGGCCGGGTCTAACAAAGCGGATGTTAACGGCTGCGCTTCTTGTGTTCGCGCTGTAACTTTGCCGTGCTGTACTGTCATTCCATTGTGAACTCGTTACGAGTTTTCGTGTTGAACGAAGGAAAGAAAACCGAACGTCGAGTTCTCTGGATTTGGGTTGCAGTTTTGCCTATCAACAACATTGATACCATTTTTAAAAACAAATAACTTCACGCGCTAGACTCACCTGTGCAGCGCGTGTACTCCTGTTGATTGTTCTGTGTGGAACGGAGAGTGAGCGGCAGCGTCGCTTTGAACCACCAGGCTCACGTTGCATCAGCGTCAAGGTCGACGTCACTGCTGGCTTCTCGTGTGTATCAGTGATACACGCACTTTCAACGCTTCGTTGTTTGTGACGCGCATCTGGGGAAGAATATTGTTGTGTGTATCGGTGATGCACGCATTGTGGGAATGACGCTAAGAAATTGCACAAGGGGATTTTGAACGACGCTAAGTTTATTTTTATTATACACTGATTTTTGTGTTCGTCATACTATACAGTTTACATGCAATTGCTACTGTATAATGCTAATTAATTCAGCACATTACATGGTTTAGTAGTTAGTACGTCCCAGAAGTATTGTGAGAGGTTAAAACGTTATTTTTATATATACATCAGTTTGTTGCAATTTTAGTGCTTATACTTCATAATGGCTGTGTCTGGCATGTCTCAACCCCTCAATTTTTAAGTGATGTGGGTTACCCTATTTTGCCATGGAAGAGGTGGAAGCCTCTTTTTGATTCGTATTTACTGGCTTTAGGGGGAGAAAAGTTTTCAGCGGTGCGAAAGCAAGCTACACTTTTGCATAATTTGGGGGTTGAAGGTAGACATGTGTATGATAGTCTTGATGAAATTCCCTTGGGACGAGGTGAGGGTGAACCTGAGAATATTTATGACATGACTGTATTGATGCTCGAAAATCATTTTGGTTCCAAGATTAATGTTGTTTTGGAACGTCATAAATTTTTCTCTAGGATTCAAGGTAAACAAGAGAAAATCAGTAGTTATGTAGCTACTTTAAAGACTCTAGCACGCACTTGTGAGTTTGAACAGCTCACGGACTCCCTCATTAGAGATCAAATTGTCAGGTGCACTAATGATCAGAAAGTACAACAGAAGCTTATGGCTAGAAATCCAGACCTCAAAGACACGTTGTCCATTGTAGAGAGTATGGAAAACACTAACATGTGGGTACGAGAAATGAAAGTAGAGAAAAATTCAGGGGTATCAGTTGATGAGAAGACGGTTAATGAAATAAAGAAAGAAGAAGTTGTGAAAGCAGACGTTAAGAGTGGAGTCAAGGAAAGTCATCAGAAGGACAAGAAGTTTCATGGTTCTGAACAGCCTAGTTTAAAAAATAGGTCTTCTGACTCTGAACAGTTTGTATTCAGAAGTAACAGGGGCAGTTTTAAATGCTTTAGGTGTGGGAGTGAAAATCATTCACCCAACAGTCCCAACTGCTTTGCGAGATCTGTGGTTTGCAACAAATGTGGAAAAAGAGGTCACTATGCACAAGTGTGTCGGAATAGTAGGAATCAAACTGTGCAGTGTGTTGAGCAAGAAAAGAAATTTGTTTGCTGCATCAGACATGATGGTGTTGTTGATGGTGATGCTTTAGAAATGCCTGAGTGTGATGTGCTGATTGGTGGTGAACGGTTTTCAGTGTTGGCTGATTCTGGATTGCCTTACACTATGGAATGCTGTTATTGGTCTGGAGAAGACTGAATTGTTTCCCCCGGACATTAGTCCTGTTGGATATGGGGGAGTTAAAATTGATGTGTTAGGTTTCGTTGTAAGGAAAATCCAGTTTAAGGATAGGGAGACTTTTGGAAAAGTGTATGTGGCAAAAAGAGGGGATAATCTTTTGGGGTGGAGACATCAAAGAGATATGGGAATTAAACTAGATCTGAACTCCCCAGAAAAAGTTCTGCTTATGTCTCCCTCTTCTATGCCTACTGATATATGTTCAAAATTTCCCAAAATTTTTTGTGATGAGTTGGGTTTATTGAGGAATTTTGAACATAAAATTATTCTAAAAAATAATGCTCAACCTTTTGTCAGCAAGGTTAGGAAAGTTCCACATATGTTGATGGAGCCTTTGGATTTGGAACTTAAAAAGTTGTTGTCTGCTGGGGTGATTGAGGAGATTGAGTGCTCTGAGTGGTTGGCTCCCATTGTTTTAGCGTCCAAGGATGGCGGGAAGGGGATCAGGATGTGTGTGGACTTGCGCGGGTTGAACAAACACATTTGGGTTGATCGACAACCTTTACCCAATATCTCCCAAACACTTGCCTTGATCAAAGATGCTAAATGGTTCAGTGTGATGGATCTCTCCTCTGCCTACCATCAGGTTCTATTGCATCCTGATTCTAGGCATTTGACTTCTTTTGTTACGCCTTTAGGAGCCTTCAGGTTTATTCGAATGCCCTTTGGGTTAGCTTCTGCTGTGGCTTGCTTTCAGAGGGTGATGAATAAAGTGTTGGCTGGGTTACCAAAAGTTTTGGTTTTCCAGGACGACATTCTGATTTATGGTAAGGATGTGCATGACCATGACAATGTACTTTGGAGGGTTTTGCAACGGTTGCAGGAAGCTGGTTTGGTTATTAAAAAGGAGAAGTGTAAGTTTCGTGTGTCGTCCGTGGATTATTTGGGACACACCATTTCTTCTGATGGTATCAGTCCTAAGCTTAACTTGGATGAGAGTATAGTTAAGGCTCCGGTTCCTGTCAGTAAGGATCAAGTTCGTTCATTTTTGGGTTTAGCTGAGTTTTGCTCCAAATTCATACCTAATTTTGCTGGAGTTTCCTCTCCTTTAAGAGAGTTGCTAAGAAAAGGTATTCAATTTTTGTGGTCGAATGAGTGTTCTTCTGCTTTTGATTCTATCAAAAGGACAATCAGTCTTATGCCCACTTTAGGACATTTTGATACTAGGAAAAAAACGATTTTGTCTACGGATGCGAGTACGTTTGGGTTGGGAGCTGTACTTTCACAAATTGCTGATGGAGAATTGAAGATTGTTGCTTTTGCGTCCCGTTCACTTAAGGGTGCTGAGGAACGATATTCATTGATTGAGCATTGGTGGTATTTTGGGCTATGCATCATTTCAAGTTTTATCTTTGGGGGCTACCGGTGACAGTTAGGACAGATCATCGTTCCTTATGTCAAATTTTTACTTGCAGGGATGTTGAAAATGTTTCACCAAGGATCAAGCGTTGGGTTGAGGGACTTGCTGATTTTAATTTAATTGTTGAGTATGTCCCCGGGGCTATGCATGTTGTTGCGGACTGCCTATCTAGGTTACCTGTCGATCAGTCTGGTGCTGAGGTTGATGGGTCTTTGGTTGGATGGGTACATGAGACTGCTGTTAATCAAGAAGAGTGGTCTTTGATTTCTCACGATGACAGTGATTTGGAGATGCTTAAGAATTTCACAATTAAGGGTTGGCCAGCGGTGGATGACATTCCTGAACAGTTGAAAAATGTTATCAATGTGAAAAAAGAGTTGTGTGTTTTTGATGACAAACTGTTGAGGGGAAATCGTGTGGTGCCTCCTAGTGAACTTAGAAACAAGTTAATTAAATTGGCCCATGAAGGGCACTTAGGAAGAAACTTAACAAAAGCTAGAGTTCGCGAGTGGTATTGGTGGCCAACGATGGACAAGATTCCGGTTGCACCATGGACCAAGTTGGGTTTGGATATTGCAGGTCCTTTTGAGTCTTTCGCGTACAATGAACGTTATGTGCTACTTTTGGTAGATTACACCTCTAAGTGGGTGGTTACCAAGTGTGTACCAGCGGTAAATACTAGGACTGTTATTGAGTTTTTGTCTGAGGAATTTTCCAGAGAAGGTATACCAAAACAACTTGTCACAGACAACGGTGTTCAGTTTGTCTCTCATGAGATGAAGACATTTTTGAAGGAATTATCTATGGTACATTTTAAGACAGCGTTATATTCTCCACAATCCAATGGCCTGGCGGAAAGAATGAATAGGATTGTCAAGTCTTGTGCTCAGAGAGCTTTGCAAACTAGATCCTCATTGAAAGAGATGCTCAGAGAAACATGGTGGGCTTACCGTAACACCCCCAATTGTTTGACTTCGGTCTCACCTTTCTCTGTTTTGAGAGGGAGAAAACCTCATGATAAATTGAGTCTTGCCTGGTTGAATTTAAAGGTTGATGGTGTGCAGTTGGATGGAGATGTTGTTTGGAGGCGAAAGCTTCACCAAGATTAGTATAAGACCAGGTTTGATTCCAAGAATTCTTCTGTTTTTAGACAATGGAAATTGGGTGATGAAGTTTTGGTCAAGAGACCTGGACTTCGGAGGAAAGGTCACTCACGGTATATGGGTCCATTCATTATTAAAGCGGTGAGGAAAAATGTTGTGGTGTTGGATTCTGGAGAAGTGTGGAGTATGTCTCGTCTGGTCAAATGGGAGCCAAGTTCTGGAGGTGCTGAAGGTGTGGGTGTGTCTGATGAGTCTACTCATGATTTTTGGTCTGCTGATCACAACTGCATTCCAAAGATTCCAAAGACTGATCATCACACTAAGAACCACCGTAGGATGAGGTTTAGGCCATCTTGGCATGAAGACTATAAAATGTTTTGACTTCAATATTTATTTTGTAATTGTAAATTTTGTGTGATTGTGCTCATTTGTTAAATCTTTCTGCAGGTTAATGCTTTTGATGTTGTGGGGAGGGAGATGTGTTGTGGCTTTACTTATGTAACTCTGTTCCCTTTCCACTGCTCTTTTGCCAGTGCAGCTGGGTTGCATTCTATGTTCTAATGGTCATTGGCCTAGCAACAGAACACTGGCAGAGCAGAGTGGAAGTTGGTATTGGAGGAGGCGGTTAGCTGTTGTAAGGACTGGTGGTTTTTATCTACTACTGCTGTAATAAAAGATACAAAATCCATCTGGGAGTGTTATGGATTTCTTGGACTTTACATAAACATTGCTACAGCAGCTATGCTCATCTAAGAATTTGGGTTATTGGTTGAGAGGGATGGAAGCCCCACTCAGGCAATAACCACAGTCGTTGCCAGGGTGAACTACAAATGTCAGCAAATAAGCTTGTGCATAACCCTGTAGTAGTATAACTACAAAGCAGTCAGGCTTCACTTAGAGGAAATGAGTAAACGATGTATGCAGCACACAAACAGTAATACAATTAAAACACAACACAAGAAAAATCCCAAAACAATTTAGTAAACTGTAATAAATAAATTGATACCAAAACAAACAAAATCCAATCAGTGGCTCTGGTGATGTTTATTTTTAAAGGTTTTAGTGAAAATAGACCTAGAACTGGGGAAATTCATAAGTTCAGGCCGCCGGCGATGGAGCGCAAGTCGGACACAGGGACCAGGTGAGTCCTGCTGAAGTGTTACCTTTTCATACCTTCTCAAATACGGCGCAAACAGTTCTAGTTACTCTGGAGAAGATAGCGAGGAGAAGGCTTTTGGCACAAAGAGCAGATCAAGGGTCGAGGATGGTAGTTGTACCGCAGAGAGTCTGTCATTGCTGGAGCTTCACGTTGGTTGAGCCCAGTCTTCAGGATTTTCACTTTTTTCTTCACCTATGGGAGGATCTCTCACTGATGCCAACCAAGGGTCTAGAACTTGGGAGGGACACCTCCTGGGTATTAAGACTCAATCCAGCAGAGACCAGCAGTATGGCTCAGGCAGGATCATTTAGTGATGCTAAGCTGGTCAGTTGCAGGAAGGCCTTCTGATGTTTGTTGTGTCCCTGTAGCTCACATGCTGGAGCATGAAGGTCAATTCATCAAAATTCCAAGGGTAGCGGAAATGACACGCCCTTTGACCTTCCGTTTTACTCACACACATGCTAACACTTACACACACATTCACAGCTACACATGCTCTCTCTCTCACACATAAGCACAAGCTCACCTATAAGCATGCGCACAACATACATTTAAATGCATTTGTTTATACTTACCCCAGCTGCAATTAAGGTCATATTCCAGATAATTATGCTCCATTTTATATTATATAAGTAGTGATTAGTGAAACATTATCCACTATTAATGTAATTAGAAAAATTGAGAGAAAACAAAGAGTGGAGCCTCACTAGATGTCCATAACAGCGAGCTGTCACTGTAGTCCTGGCATTGATTTTGCCACCTCTGAAGCCATGGGTCGCAAATGCAGTGCCTTATCACAAGGCGTAATCAGGGGTCATAGCTTGGACCACTGGTGATCCTTAAATTACATCCATGCACAGCAGATCAGCCAACTGACCCTTAGAGTTACTCTAGGAAGTCTTGGATCAAGGCAAGCAGGTCCAATCTTCCTTCTTTTAGACAGCAAGGTGGACCTTCCAGCAACAGGGCAATCCTTCTGCCAGCAGGACAGTCCTTTTTCTGAATCTTCCACAGGTCCAGAAGTTTCTGATGAGAGGCTCTGAAGGTTCCATTTTATACCTGTTGCCAGCCTTTGAGTGGGGTAATTCCCCGACCTACCGCCAAAACGTTTCTACTCAGTACTTCTCCTTTATTGGTCCAGACTCCAGACTATCTAGAGTGACAGAAGGCAGGGCACACCTTTTGTCAGGTTCCTTTGTGTGTGGTAAAAGCATGACCCTTTGATATATAATCAAGACAGGGGACAGCAGAACCATTCACAGTATGCGACCCATGACACAAGCAGAATGGCACTGTTGGTGGGGAAAAGAAAATGGCAACTTTCTAAAAGTGGCATTTTTAAATCTATACCTTAAAATTTGACTTCAGCATTAAGAAGATTTTAAATTGTCGTACATTTGAGTGTAAAAAGCATATCTCTTTCTTCTCCCAATCTGAGGTTATCAGTAATTAACTGTAATAAGGTTACACAGTGTTAGTCTTACAACCCTGAAAAATCGACTTTAGACGTTTTTCACTGTCAGAACATGTAAAACATAAACACACATGCCCTACCTTTTAAATAATTTGCACTCTGATGTAAGGGTAGTTAGGGCCTAGCTGAGGGGCGACTTAAAAGTTATAAAAAAAGGAAGGCTGAAGCCTGGCAAAACGTTTCCTGTGACAGGTCAAAATGGCAGTTTGAAATTGCACTACTGACAGCAATAGCAGGCCTGAAACATGTTTTGCAGGGCTACTGTAGTGGGTGGCATAATGGGTTTTGCAGCCCACTAGTACCATTTAATTTATGGGCCCTGGGTACAGGTAGTACCATTTAATAGGATAGGGACCTGCAAGTAAATTAAATGTGCTAATTAGGTGTATGCCAATTGTACCATGTTTTAAGGAGAGAGCACAAGAACTTATGCACTGGTTATCAAGAGAAATGTGCACAGAGTGCTAATGCCAACAAAAATGTCAGCAAAGTAAGAGGGTGAACACAGTAGGTTTAGGAGAATACCACACTAAGGATGTCAGGTCTAACAGTTCTACATCCAGAAATACTTCACCTGCGGGTACCAGTATTTACCCTGTATAGTGAATACCCTGTGTGGCAAATGTCACCCTCTGTTCTGACCACCTCATAATGCCGATAGATATAATCCTAGAGTGTGATACTTGTTGACCTTTAGTGCTTTCAATGTAAATAAATGGATTTTCCTTTAGGCTCTTTTGAAACAATTTGATTCACCTCTTTACTGCCGATGCTATGAATGAAAAAAATGAATGAAAAATGTTATTGTTCAGTTAGTAAATCTCACAGTAAAAACATCTTTTAATACACATTTGTTAAAAAGTGTGTATTAAGATGTTTTTTACTGTAAGTTTTTACTAACTGAACAATAACATTCTCATACTGCCGATGCTATACCCTCCACTTCCTCTACGTTGTTTTTTGGTAAACTCTTTGGAAATGTTTACTGAACTATACTTGTACAAGGGAGCACAACTAGCAGTGAAAGTTAAAATTATACTATTGCCCACTATAGCTCTGTAAAATTAACTCTGAACAGAGCTAGCGGATAAAGTAGATTAATATTATTTTAGCGAGAAAAGTCTAACAATGAAACATTAAAGGAGTATGGTAAGGCAAGTGGGTGTCTTAGGATAAACACAGAACAGAGCTTGTTAGCAAATTCCTAGAAAAAATATTAGCTGTTTAGGAAGATCCAGTGCACCTGAGATGTGTCAATGGAGCGGCCCTCTAAGATTATGTAGAGGTTGCGACATGACTATATAGGTCTACATGAGTGACTACCAAGATCTTTTAACAAGAATATGGTGGTCCACTTTTTCAACTTTTGGTTGTTGTCTCTCTGTGTCTTTCGTCTTTACAGATACTTCGCAACTTATACATCGCCCTTTAATGGCACAATGTTGTACTCTGCACATCACCAATAAGACTTAAAAACACATTGTTGCGCGTTTGTCACTTTCATCAAGTCGTGTCATGGATGCTGCCGGTCCAACGTATTGTCTCAAGCCTCACAATCACCATCTCCATTTGGTAACCGCTCTTGAGGGTATGCAAATCCTTAGGCAATCTACATTGAACACACGCCTCTGTGACCCGCATCATCATTATCCTGAAATATTCAGGAAACAATGCACTTGCACGTATTTCAAATTATAATTTTATTGTATACTTCTTCGTGTCCCCTGCAGGTCTCAGCGCGAAGTGTTGAACATGAGTTGAAGCAAGCTTCAATGCAAGGATGATTTAGTAATGCAAAACAGTCTATACACCCCCATCATCTGTGTTTACATATTCAGCTCTAAATGAAAAGCGACAGATTTGTTGTTTCTTTAATTGTCACTGATGGTAATAAATAGAATGTTTAACTTCCACAATCAAGCCATAAAGAATGTTTGACTAGAGAATGTCTTAGAAAGAAATTCCCTACACTCCTATTCATTTAGGCAGAGAAACAAAAGTATTTTTATGGAAGTAAGGAGGTGTCCGTGTACAGTGGTGCCAGGTTTTAGGGATTTTACCAGGAAAAGGAAACCCCCATTTAGGCGGGGACTTAGCACCTCCAGGAAGTGTTGTTCTGGGTGCACTGCATGAAATTGGTCCTTCCAAAGCTGAGAGAGGTCGTGAGTGTAGACAAAGAATAAGAGCATTGCACACTAAGGACCAGATTTACAAAGCCCTTCCATTGCTCTTACATTGCTCGTGCAACACAATGCAATGTAAGGGCTTTAGTGAGAGTGCTAAGCCACGTAAAGCCATTGATTGTGTTTCTAATGGTAGTGACCTATGATTCCATCAAAATGCTACACCATCCCAACAGAGGAATAGCAAGGAGAATTATGTTTATTTCTCCTTGTTATTTGCTATATCTATCTATGGTGCATTCTGCAGCATACAAAGAAAGAGGCAAATGCCTCTGAGGATTGATTTTGTGCAGGAAGTTGTCCCATGGTGCAAGAGTGCCTGAGTTGGCACTAGGCAGCACACATTGGGCCAGCATAGTGACAGAGGATGAATGGTCCATATCTTAGTAAATATGGCGCCTTCCTGCTTTGTCCATTTGAAACAGCACTGCAAGTTATCTTGCTGTGTTGCATTGTGTCAAATGTTAGCAACTCTAGTCCTAGGTTCATCCTGATCCAATGGCAGGTGTTCCACTGGAGTTAGAAGGTCCGTCATCTCTCCAAAGGCTATCCCAGGTAAATCATTAATGAATGAAGATCACAAAATGTGCTTGATCTCGAAGTACAAACTGCAGAGTTAGGCCCACCATAGCTAGGCTTATATTTGAGACATTGTTTTTCATAATCATGTGTTGGTTTATCACCTACTCTTCTCTGCAAGCCAATGGAAGTTCTAAATTTGTCTTCATATGGATGTTTTGGCAGCCCATTCCTGAAGTTGTTACTCTAATGGGGAAGGTGAGGTTTCTCTTATCAGAGACATACTTATCCCACACTATTCTGGGCTTTGTTGCGACTAATCAGTGCCTGTAGTGACTAGCGTATGTCACACAGTTCTGAACAGGCTAACAATATAGGTTCTGGAGAGTCATGATGTGTGTTGTTCCATCACATGACCCACAATATTCCCTAAGAATTTGCAACCACTGCAATGTGTCCAAATCCTCATCCTAAGGTGACAAAGGATCCCAACTCCACCCAAGAGGAGTGTGTGGTAATAAGGTACACGATGTGAAATATGTTTTGTTCTTGAACTAATGAGTCCAAATTATCTAGAGTTAACATTGTTTTTTTCCATATTGACCCTTTCAGGTCATATATTGCATTTTGGGATCTAATTATCATTTTAAGGCATTGCCACTACGGCTGGTCATTTTTCTTGCTGTACAGGATGGGTAGCAATTTACCATTGCATTTAAAAGTATTTACTATTTAATGTAGACAAATGAGTAAGGATGGTACAATCTTCATTGAAGGTATTTTTATTTATTTTTATTTTAGGTTTTTATAGAGCGCGTAGTCACCCTTGAGTATCCCAGCACTGAAACCTCGAACTCCTAAAGGGGGGGGCAAGGGAGAAGTCAGGGGAAGAGGAGGGTTTTGAGGGATTTCCTAAATCTTAGAAGGTTTGGTTCCGCTCTAAGGTTCGGGGGAAGTGCGTTCCAATTCTTGGCCGTGTTTACCGAGAATCTGCGGCCGCCGACACGGGTTTTCTTCACCCAGGGGACCACGATAAGGTTTCCTTGTTCAGACCGGAGCGCTCTCGGTGGTCTGTATGGGGTGATCCATGTGCTCAGAATGGGGGGGCCAGCGTTGTGCAGGGTCTTGTGGGCTAGGCAGAGGGCCTTGAATGCGACTCTTTCCCTCACGGGGAGCCAGTGGAGTTTTCTCAACGCTGGTTTGGCCGATGTTCTTGATGGAGTGTTTGTGAGCAGGCGGGCTGCGGCATTTTGGGTTTTTTGTAAGATCTGGAAGGTGGCTTCCGGTGCGCCGAGGTAAATGGCGTTGCTGTAGTCCAGCCTTGCTAGCACTAGACCTTGAATTAGCAGGAGGCGAGACTGGAATGGTAGTAGGGGAAGTACCTTTCTGCATGATCTCAGAAGCCCATAGCAGATGCCGGCAGTTTTCCTAGCCTGAGTCCTAAAGGTGAGATCTGTCTCAAGCCACACTCCTAGACTCTTGACCTCTGTTTTGGGGGAGGGGGGGTCACCCATACGGGCAGGCCAGATGTCAGGTGGAAGACTCGAGGATTTGTGGCCGAGGAGCAGGCTCTCTGTTTTTGACCCGTTGAGCTTTAGGTCAGAGTCGCTCATCCATTGGTGGACGGTGGAGAGACAGTCACGCAGGTTGGAGGGTTTAAGTTTGGGGTGTGAGAGAGTCACCACTAGCTGGGTGTCGTCTGCGTAGCTGACGATCGTGACTCCGAATGGGGCGACCAGCTCCTCCAGTGGGGCCATATACACGTTGAAAAGCGTGGGGCTCAGTGAGGAGCCCTGCGGCACTCCACACCGGAGGGGAATTGGGGGGGAGCGGCTTTCTCCTTCCCAAACTTGGAAGGAGCGTTGGGAGAGGAAAGATGTGAGCCATCTCAGCGCACTGTCTTGTATGCCTGTGTTGTCTAGGCGCTGGGCTAGAACCTGATGGTTGACAGTGTCGAAAGCCGCGCTGAGGTCCAGGAGGACCACTGCCACTGATCCTCCCGTGTCAATGATTTCCCTCGCTTTTTCTACGGCCGCCAGGAGGGCGGTGTCTGTCCCCTGTATCCTTAGTCGAAGTATAATGACATGCCAGAATGTTCAGATCCTCTCTGCCTCTTAGGTTCAATCTATGATTTAAGCATTGTCCCAGTGTCTCTCAATGCTATTGTAAGTCTTTGTTAGAAGTGTTGGGCAGTATTCAATATATGCCTGAATAACTTTAAAAAATGTTGCTATTCAAAAACATTCCATGTATATGCTTGGAAATCTGACCCAGGTGCTGTTTTTTAGGCACTCTACAAAATGTGACTACTTTGAAGGGCACTTTTTCCCCCTCTTTTGTATTTTAAATAAAGTACAACTCTACACAGGAGGAATACAGACACCTGTGCTAATTCACATTTCTTTCTTTGCAGGAAAAATGTATTTTCAGTGTTATGTACTATTAATCTTATGCACTTGTGTTGGAGATATTAGCACTAGTAAATGCATTTTCATCCTTTAGGAGTCTCTTTGTGCTTTTCTAGAAAGACTACAAATAAGGCTGGATTAGCCTAGTACTGCTTAGCAGACTATTCATCAGACATTTACAGACCACATAGAGAGATACCAAATCAAAACCACCATTTCAGATATTCACTGATATTTTGAATTAGTTCCATACAGATTAATTGTATGAAGGTTTATCCTATATGCATATCCTGAAACTTAGGCATAGATCCGTCATCCTGGACCTTAAATACCTAGCTCTGTTTTACAGTAAGTATTTACTTCCAGTCCTCTTGTATACTTTATTACTTTGTACATCATATAAAGCAAAGGTCCAGCATTCACGTGCTCTTGCAATGCAGACCAAGCAGGCAAATCCTAGCCCAATGAGTGAGTTTTGCCGGTAATAGGGATCGTGGAATTTTTCTACAGCTGTGCTCTATGGGGTGTCCTACTACCTCCTGGACAAACAAGTTTGGGTATGATGTAGGATTGTAATTTCTCTGTAGTGTACAACACAGTGGGGTGGTGTTGTTTAGACAAAATAGTGAATAAAAAATATCGGTATACAAAAATATTGTGTCATGAGTCTCAGATGGGAATATTGTTTATGTGAGGTATTTTACATTGTTGGAAAAAATATAAATTTAGAAAATATAATTGGATAGTATATTGTTTGTAAGTGTTATTTTGTATCTATTTTATTGTAGTGGGTACGATTTTATATTTTTAATAATGTTTTCATCTGTGTGTTTAGTAAAATAATAAATTAATTAGCAATTGTTGAAATTTGTATTTTTAATTGTATTAATGTGTAAAAACAATGGATCACTGGCATAATGTCAATGTATACATCATTGAAACACAAAAATATTGGAGAATAAATATTGTTAACGCAAATAATGCCTTGCTATACTTAACTAATAAATCCACAAATATTGAGTACACAAATATCGCTGTTAAACATTTCAAGTTTTTACTTATATCAAAACATAAATCTTGGAAAAAATATTGTCACCTTAAAAAATAATATTGACTCATGCAAATATCAACTACAATATTATAATCTAAATATTTACATTATCATTAATAAATATAAAAATAACTTTTTACATAAAATAATTATTCAAAATAAACATAGAACATTGTTTACACATGTTTTACTTAAAAATAAATATATTACATCACCAAAATATTTATAATTCATCCCAATAAAATATATAATGAAAATCATCAAAACAATATAACAATATATTACATCACTCATGACATTATCGATGACATCACTCATGACATCGATGATGGCATCTTAAATGACATCACTAATGACATCATCCTGTAAGAGTAAATATTTTCTACGAGTTTATGAGTTTTAAACATATATACTAACCTACTATACAAGTAATATTAGTATTTTAAGTGTATTACTGATGAGTAGCTCTGTGACTGTCTGTATCAGTGTGTGAGTTGGTATCTGAGTGCCTGTATGGGTGTGTGGGTGGTTGTATGTGCGTGCAAATGGGTTAATGAGTGGTTGTGTAAGTATGTGTGTGTGTTATTGTATGGGTGTGTCAGTGGTTTCCAGTTGGTTGTATGGGTTTTTAATTGGGTCTGTAAGTAGTTGTATGGGTGTGTGACTGGACGTGTGAGTGGTTGTCTGGATGTGCAATCGGTCATGTGAGTGGTTGTGGGGATGCAAATGGGTGTGTGAGTGGTTTATGGGTTTGCAGGTTGGTGTGTGAATAGTTGTATGGATGTGTTAGTAGTTGTATGGATGTATGATTGGGTGTGTGAGTTGTTGTGCAGGTGTGAGTGGGTGTGTGAGTGAGTGCTTGTATTGGTGTGTAAGTGTGTGTGTGTGTTAGTGCTTTTGTGGGTATATGAGTTGGTGTGTGAGTGCTTGTGTTGGTGTGTGAGTGCATGTGAGTGTAGTTGTACGGGCTTTTAAGTTGGTGTGTGAGTGGATTTATGGTTTTGTGACTTGGTGTGTAAGTGTCTGTGTAGGTGGGTGTCTGAGTGCCTTTATGGATGAGTGAGTGGCTGCATGGGTGAATGAGTCTGTATGTGAGGGCCTGTATGGTTGAGTGGCTGCACATGTAAGTGGTTGAATTGGTGTATGAGTGGGTATGTGAGTGACTTCATGACTGGGTGTATGAGTGGCTGTATGGTTGATTGAGTGGATTTGTGAATGGCTCTATGGAAAAGTAAGTTGTTGTGTAAGTACTTGTATGAGTCTGTGAATGGGCATGTGAGTGGTTGTGTGGGTGCGTGAGTGGGCATATCATAGATTGTATAAGTGGGTGTGTAAGTGGTACTGGGGATGATGTCATTAGTGACGTCACCAGTGATGTAATTTGAGATGTTATCAGTGATGTCAATGACTATGTCATAAGTGATGTAATATATGAGGTCATACACAGTGCATTGCAGGTGCGTAAGCTACATTTAGTTCTTTTGTATGAGTGAAATCTGGATCTAACTATAACATCCCTGTAACCTATGGTTTGTTCAGTGGATTTCTAAGTTTTTTTTATAATCTGTGAGAAAGTGCCTCTTTTTTCATGGTTGCCCCCCACATTTTGCCTGTTTTTTATGTGGTTTCAATTGTAGTGTACAGGGTCCCTGCCACCCAGGTCCCCTGTGCCAGTACTTCTTCCCTATCAATACGCCCACAATTGATAATTTGCCCCCTGTAAGTCCCTAGTAAGTAGTACCCTGGGTATCTAGGGCCTGGGACCATGCCATTGCCCTTGTAGCCTGCATGCCCCTGGGAGGGGAAAAATGACTAAGTCGACATGGCACCCTACCTGAGTGCCATGCCTGCCAGCACTGCCTGGAGGTATAGGTAAGTTACCCTTCTAGCAGTTCTTATAGACCTAAGGCAGGGTGCATTTTACCAAAGGGGAGGGCATATCTGCATGGGCAGATATTCCCCTACAATAGGACAATAGTAGGGTCCATTCCTTAATTCATAAGTGTCAGTGAATCCATGGAGAGTACAAAACCTCATATTTTACCGAGAGAGTCACTCTTGCCGCTAACAAATCCCGTGAAATTTTTTCTCTGGTCCACAATCTTGTCTCCTCTGATCACTCTACTCCCAGCCTTGTCCCCTCTCAGTCTCTCTGTTCCTCACTTAATGATTTCTTTATTGATAAAATCCTGAAGATTAAAGCTAATATCCCTTCTGTGTCTCACTCCAATCTTTCCTGTTCCCCTTCTCCTCCCTCCCCTTCTTTTGCCCTTTTCCCCCCCATCTCCCTTGAATCTTTCCTCAAACTCTTGGTCAAGGTCAAGTCTGGCTCTCCTGCGGACTGCACGCCAGCTCGCATTCTTACAACTCTTTTTACCAACTGTTCTGCCCCTCCTCTTGCTCTACTTAATTCCTCTCTGGCTCTTGGCTCTGTTCCCTCTTTCTTTAAATCTGCTATAGTCCTTCCTATTTTAAAAAAAACAGGTCTTGATCCTTCTCTCCTTTCTAACTTTCGACCTATTTCCCTTCTTCCTTACTTGGGTAAGATTCTTGAGGCCCATGTTACCTCCTGCCTCTCCACCTATGTCGAGGAGAATGGCCTTTTGGCATCCCATCAAGCGGGCTTCCGCCCGGGCCACTCCACGGAGGCGGTGGTCCTCGCGGTTCTGGATGAACTCAAGGGGAAAGCTGACTCTAATCTCCCCCAAGCCCTGGTCCTCCTCGATTTGTCCGCCGCATTTGACACGGTCGACCATTCCATTCTTCTCGACCGTGTCAGATCGGCTGGCATCCGGGGCGCGGCCTTTTTTGGCTCGCGTCCTTTCTTTGCGAGAGGTCTCAGGCGGTTCATCTTCTTGGCTTCTCTGCCCCTTCCTGTCCGGTCACTTGTGGTGTTCCCCAGGGTTCCTCCCTTTCCCCTCTTCTCTTTAATCTTTATATCCAATCTCTTGTCACCTCTCTTCTTGAGCTGGGGGTCTCTGTGTATAACTACGCTGATGACCTTCAGCTCGTTTTTGATCTGTCTTCTTCTTCTGATTCCCTTTCTAAGTTGGTCTCCACTTTAGTTTTTATTTCTGAGTGGATGAGTGCCAACCACTTGAAGCTCAATCCGGACAAGACGGAACTTGTCCTTACTGGTGGCCCCTGCAATCCCTGGTCTCCGGTACACTGGCCCCTTTCCTTTGGTCTCCCCCCCCTGCCTGTTCCCTCTGTCCGTACCCTTGGTATTAAAGTCAGTCATGACTTATCTATGCACACCCAGATTAGTTCTGTCGTGTCTTCCTGCTTTCTGTCCCTCCGTCTCATCCGGAAGATATCGCGGTTCTTTTCCACCGACGCACTTAAAACCATAGTCTTGGCTCTTGTCATCTCTCGCCTCGACTATGGAAATGGCCTGTATGCGGGCATACCTGCTGTTGAATCCCGCAGACTTCAGGCCATTCAAAACCAAGCGGCCCGCCTCATTCTCTCTCTCCCTAAATCTTCTCACATCACACCTGTACTTAAGTCCCTTCACTGGCTTCCTGTCCGTTTCAGATCTCTTTTTAAACTGGCTTGCTTAGCCTTCCAGGCACATTCTCGTTCTGCTCCTCACTTTATCACTTCTCTCATTTCTTCTCATGCCCCCAGTCGCACCCTTCGTTCTTCTTCTCTGTCCCTTTTGCACATTCCCCGTTTTCGCAAATCCAGAACGGGGGGCACACGGTTCTCAGTCCTGGCCCCTCAGCTCTGGAATAGTCTCCCACTTTCTATTCGCTCGATTCCCATTTATTCCCATTTTCGTAAGGCCCTCAAAACTTTTCTTTTTCTTCAAGCGTTTCCCTCTTAGCCCCTCGGGATGCTTTCTGTGAGTTTTGATCAGGACCTCAGCGCCAGGAAGCCGCTTGGCATTCATGGGATGGAACTTGAAAACTCAAGTTTCACAGCACCATAATGGCTTCACTTAACACAGGACTGTTTGGTACCAAATTACTCCTCCCAACAAATCCAAACTGATGCCAGTGTGAGATTTATTGTACCATGTGCTCAGTGGGCACTTCACTTCAGAGGTGCCCCCTGAAAACCTACCAACCCTGGTGTAGGCTCTGACTGGCTGTAGGCAGCCAGCTACCACCAGATATGTTTCTGGACCCCTGGGTGGAAAGCGACACACTCTCTGGAGCCGGAAACATTGTGAATCCTGGGCAGAGGTGCCACACCTCCTCCTCCAGGATAGACCAGTGCTAGAAGGGGGAAGCTTCAATGGCCTAAAACCTTTATAATGCAACCTCAAGCCTCTGCTTGAAGTTGGGAAGAACCTTCCAATCAGGGATAGGTCTATGCCCCCTCCCACAGGAGGGTAGCATAATAGAGGGTATAGTCACATCAGGTAAGGTGCCCATTGGCCCTACCTGCTACTTCCCTAAAATGCCCATAAATGTAGTGTTTAGGTGAGTGCCCCAGACCTAGAAGCTAGATCTGTGATGACCAAAGAAGAAAGAAGACATTCCTGCAGAGAACGCCGAAGATGATGAGTGTCTTGGCCCCAGGCCTATGGGCCTGTCTTAAACTTCTGAGAACCTGCAACCTGACTTGCAGCCAGTGACCTCTGAAAACCCTGAGAGGACTGCTGCCTTGAAAAAGACTCCAATCTCCCATCTTCCAGAAGAAACCAACTCCAAGGACCCCGGATCCAGGCAGATCCGCGTCTCTTGCCCACTCTGCACCCCGATGCCCAATAGCCTGTGTCTGAGTGGCTCACTTGAGGAGTGAAGTCTCCCCAGTGATCCTGACCTTGAGTACAGCATTGGCTGACCTCCCTTGATCTCCACAGAGGCACCTGCAGTGTAAATCCATATTCTCTCCATGACATCAACCAGCTTCAGTAAGAAGACTCTAATGTCCAAAGGCACCCCTGCACCCGAAATCCCTGGGACTTGTTGAGCTGAACCGATGGTGCCCCTACAACCCACTACATCTCTACTTACCTCTGCTGTCATTGGCCTCCCTCCTGCAATCTGCAGTGTCATGCCTGCAGCCAGTTTTCCCCAAAGTAATCTCTATTGAAAAGCATTGGGTGTCTGATGCTGAAAGTGCACCCCGCACCCGGTTGCCCCAGTCCCGCTGCTGGTGTATGTTTGGTGCTGTTTTGTGGCCCCCCCAACTGCTGGTCCTAACCCCCAAAAGCTTGGCCCCTGCAACTGATCCAACTACCTACAAGCAGCGTGGCATCAGGCACCCCATAGTCTTCATTGAAACGCATTGGGTTGAACTCTGATTTTGACCTTTGCACCCGGCCGCCCATGTGCTGCTGGTGGTGCAACGTTGGTGCTCACTGCACCCTTGCTTACCTTTGGTCCCATAGACTGGAATTGTAAGTGTGTTACTTACCTGTTTAACTGCGATATTGTTTTCCCCATAGGATAACATTGAACTCTTCTGAAAATATTGTGTCGATTTTTAAAAGGGGAAAGTATTTTTATCTAAACATGCTCATACCTTATTGTGAAGATACTGGTCTTAAAATAAAAGACAAATAATGACAATATGGGAGCAGTCTACCGGGTAAGTGAGTGTGTGTGGGTGACTGACTAAGTGTATTAGTAGGTGTCTGAGTTTGTGCATAGTGATTGAGTGACACTGTAAGTGGTTGTATGAGTGAGTGAGTGTGTGAGTGTATTCGTGAGTAGCAGGGTGAGTGAGTGGCTTTATGGGTGATAGAGTGGGTTCGTGACTGGGTGTATGGATAAGTAAATGTGTATTGGTGTCATTGCATTCTGTCCATCCAGTTTCACTCTTTAAATAGACAGTATAGTGTCCAGATGTTACATTAAGTCCTTTATGAAAGATAGTATAATTTCTTCCAGAAATTTATATCCAGCTTTGAAGTTTGCAATTTCGGTTTCCAATTTAGATCCATCTACTCCAAATTGTTGCAGCATTAATATAAGGCATTTCCACTTCTTTGATATGTAATAAAGACATAACAGCTGATCTACAATTTGGGCAGATTATATTTGGTTAGCTATTTTAATCAATCTGTCAAAAGGCACAGTTTTGAAATCTGGTTATGTTAAGTACAGCAATGTCTTAGATTTGTTTTGAGTGTTTGAAATAAAAGTGGACACCTCACAGTCATGGTTCCATTTGTAACTTAGTCCAAACAAGTCATCTATATTTATTTCTTCTTGTTCTAAAACTCAAAAAAATTCCTGTGCGTCTTGCTGAGTGTTATGAGTAAATTGTACTAATCCACTACATATATCTACCAGGTCTCAAATGCCGGCAGTACAATGTATTATACTCCTATCACTAAATAAACGTTGTTGCAAAACACATATTGGAGAACATAATCTCTTCTGTGCTTTCTTTTCTATTGCATTTATGAGACATGGTAAATGAAACAGTACATTGAGAACAAGATTTTTCATTTCAGTTGACACCAGAAGTGTTTGACAACTGGTAACCTGCAATCTCTCCTCATTCTACAGTTTTCTCTTCCTATCATCTTCCTTGTTCTACTTCTTTTTTTTCTTTTCAGCAACATCTGTAGATTCTTTTGTGAGCTTTCTCTTTGGAAAGATTTTAAATTTTTCATAAATGGGATACTGTCCTAAATGAAGAGCATACACTCTTCTTAACCGATTGTACTCTCTGACACAACTTGAATCGGCACTAACTTTTCTGTCATCAAAATCAATCAAAAACAAACCAGACAATGTTCTTCCTCGAGTCAATGCAACATATGCTATCCTTCTTTAAACACATTACTACTAATATTAATAATAGCTGCCTCTACACATAAACCTTGAGATTTACGGATAGTTACATTGAATGCTAGAGCCATTGGGAAATATTGTCTCCGGACATATAAGTCTTTTACAAGCAAAAAATGCACTACACGTCAGCCAATCTGGCTCACGCTATCAATCTGGTCATATTTAATGGCCAAGTATTCAAGGTCATCCTTATTTTGAAAATTAATGAAATTAATAATTTTGCCCATAGCACCATTTCCTAATCCTTCCTCAATAGTTAAATTTAAACCCAAAATAAATCCACAGTTTTTGTATACGTGTTACTGTCTGGTGTTCCATTTGGTCAATAGTTGTAGCTTCCACAATTTCTTCTTTCTCCAGTTTTAGTAATTGTTCATTAAAATGGGAGCATTCTGGAAGTGTAGACATTAAACAGACTATAGATTTACCCTCTTCAATGAAATTGAACATTAGCTGTGCTTCAGTGTTCTTAGAGGAGAAATATTTTTGGGTAAGACGATTTTCTATGGTAAGATTCCCCTCTGTGAGAAGTTGGCCTGATATATGCTGTCTACTAGTTGTAGTGGGCACCCTGTATCAGTCCAAACTAGGGATGGGCGGAATTTGCGAAATCCACTTTCGCAAATTATCACTAAAATGTTAAAAATTATCGCAAACACACGGAAATATCGCGAAGATGCGGAAGTTTTTTTCCTGCATGTTCACGAGATTTTCTGCAAGGTTGCAGCTCGCCAACTTACCCATGCGGTTGCTCGCGGGCGCGGCCATCTTGTTTTCAGTTGTCTCGCGGTGCATGATCGCGAGAAGAAAGACGTGATCTCGCGACGCATGACGTCAGTGCGGGCGCGAACTTTCGCGAGACAGCGCAAATGGCACAACATCTCATGGAGAACGCGACCGGATCAAGAAAACTTGTCGGCGAACGCAGGGATTCAGGTAAGGCGATCGCGCGCGCGCGAGAATGTATTATTTTACAGCACGAGCAAGAACCAAATTATCGCAAAGCTGCGGAATGCGGAAATTTTGACATTTTCGCGCTTTCCGCGGAACGCGAAAATGTCAAATTATTGAAATTTTAGCCCAGGCTTAGTCCAAACAACCCCTTATTGGTTATAGGTTAAAGACAACCTTTATTGAAAGCTATCCTAGTGCTAGCTAAGGAAAGCAGCCTTCAGGCTAAGTATTGAAGGAATGTAAAGCAGCTTGTTTAACCAGTCTATAATCTCTTGAGTTCCTAAATGAAATATATCCACACCAGGTATATATATAAAATATATGTATTTATTACTAAACACACCCTACTAGTCTCTTTATGAAACTAGAGGTCAAAACACATAAGTTACACTTCAATAATCACAGTAAAATAGCACAAATACACGTCAGACCCTAGGGGCGAGCCAAACCATATACTAAAATAGTGGTATAAGAACCACAATTTAACTAGACACAAGGCCTAGAGCCTGTAGAATCGCTGGGACCCCAAGGAACCACCCAAGGTAGTGACACGGGGGACCCACGGGCGCCGTGTGCAGTGTGTGAACACAGCCGTGAGCTCCCATTAGCTTCTACGTGGAAAATCGCGGTTAGATTTTTAAAGATTAGGGACACTTAGAATTGAGTCAGGACCAAACCCTTTTGGACTTAGGAAGTTCTAGGGCTAACACCTACGGGAGCACCAGAGTACTCGTGTTACCTCACCCAGGGAAGCCAGGTGCATAGGTGTCTTTTGGTGTCGTGTCGTGTCGTAGATTTCAATGGGAGCTGGCGAAGAAGTGCTGCTGCCGTGAAGATGCGAAGTGTCTGAAGAGATCCAAGCCTGGATCGAAGATGAGAAGAACCTGAAAGCAGAGGGGACAGAGTCTGGGTCACTAGCCATTGACCAGTAAGACGATAGGCAGATGCCCACCGATGTCGGGTGATTTCAGTTGAAGAAGGTGAAGCTTGACTCTTCAGCCACGAGGACCAGGAGGTGTCGAGGATGAACAAGAGCTGGATTCAAGCTGTCCCACGAAGGATGCCGAGTGCTGCAGTGTTGGTTCCTGGATTGGACACAACAAGCCTTAGCAACAGCAACCCACGCAGAAACGAGAAAGATGCTTCGGTGCCGACCAGCAAGGTCTGTGGGACTCACCACTTGTTAGGGAGTCAGGGCACGTCTGGAGCAACCAGGGAAGTCCAAGGAAATTCAAAGTTACCCCCTCAGGGACCCACCAGTCAACAGACCAGTGATCGCAAAGCGACCTCAAGACCAAACACAAAATGGCGGCCCACGGGTCACTTGGAATGACCAGGCCGACAATCTTCTGTGGATTCAGTGCTTGAGGTGGGAGCTACAAGTCAGCCCAAGCACGACTTCAGGAGATGTCGAGAATTTAATGCACTTGTAAAAGTGAACGGTGACCAGGAGTTCCGGTTCCACGCTATTTACGAGGGCTGTGGGTGTCAGCTTTGCTGGGGACTCGGGTCGGCCTCTGAGATGTCTGGAAATCCTCCTCCTGGGCTACAAATACTTCAGAGTCCGGCAGATGCTTAGGAAATGCAGACAGACAAATTGCATCATTGGTGCCTGCCAAGCAGGGGAGTCACTTCTTGATCCCAAGGGAGATTTCTTCAGTTCTCTGGTCTTTAGCAGAGACCCGAAGGTCCAGGATTCAGCTTCAGAGTTTCGTCCAGGGTAATCTAAAATTCTGGTTACAGAGGCTCCTTACTTATACCTAAGGAAGGGGTTGGACTAGCTCCGGGGGCCCACCAAAGGGAGGGTTTGGAAAGAGGGGTGGCTACACCCATTTCGTTTGTCCAGTTTTGTGCCAGAGCAGGGGCTGGAAGCCACTCAACCGGTTTGAGCTGGACTATGCACAGGGACACCAAATGTGCCCCCAGTGCAGGACTTCAAAGCACTCTGAGAGTGCTCCCACCCAGCCCCAATACACATCAGTCTGTCTGGGAGGCGGTTACACCTCCCTATGACAGTGTGACAGGAAACCTATTTTCCAGGCCTCCCCTGCCAGAGTTTTGGTCAGCAGTAGGAGGTCAGACTTGTATCTGTGGCTGCAGCATCCATTTTGTGATGCCAGGGCTCTATTAGATTTCTACCGGGTGTACCAGCTCTGCCATGTCTCTCCCTCTAGAAGGGTGGAATCATACTCCCACACCAGTTACTGGTGTGGGGGTATGATTCCAAGGGTTTTGACACCAAACACAACATGTTTCCATGCAGCCAGTCCAAAGTTAGCATTTACCGTTTGGTTATAATGCACTTAAGAGTATATGGTCAGGCTGCACCACTGAGAACCCCGGAGAAGAGATTGCGAAGGCTGCAGAGGGGCACAGCTCATGCTTGGGCACCCTCTCACATATAACCAAGCACTCTGCCTTCAGGACTGTTAAGGACTGCCATAGGAGTGACTTATAGGTTTGTATGTGCAGTGATAGGTGAGGTATAGTGAACCTATACCTCAGTAAGGGGTGCATGCATCACCTTACCCAGGCTGCAGTAGCAGACCTGTGGTGTCATTTTGGGTGGCTTTACAGGGGTGGCATAATACATGCTTCAGCCCCTGGTAGGCCTCTGGGGTACCTATGCCCTGGGTACATAGTATACCATACACTAGGGACTTATAAGGGCACTCCAGATCCAATATGTACTGTACCTAAAGTACATGGAATCATTTTACATGAGAAAGTAGATAGGCTGGGGACCTGGATAGCAGGTTCCCAACCAAACTAAGACAAAATCCATCAAACCACCTGGAAAAAAGTGGGGGCAACCAAGCAGTCAGATTCCACCTTCTTACACCCTCCTTTATCAGAACTACTCTAGTGTCCTTCAGAATATTTCAGTATTCCATGCCAAATGCTTGACACATATTCCTCAGTAGTTACTTGTATTTGAGGTTTAGGCAAATGTTTACATTCCCAATACTTCACAAAGAGTTCCAAGTTTCATCATGTAGAAGTGTCTTGAAAACAGGTTGTCCTTTGACCGGTGTGAGTTGCAGTAGATCATTGAAGACAATCAAATGCTTTCCTCCAAACAGCACATCATAATCCATTTTTAAAATCTGTTGCATTCATAAGTGTATGAAGGCAAGCATTACGTTTGAGACCATGTTCACCTCATTGATAATCAAAAGCTACAGTTTCTTCAACACATTACACTTCTCATAAAAAGCTTCACCCGATAACTTTTTGTATTGCAATTTATTGCCATGTTCAACAAGTAGCATTAGTAAATAACACTGAGTAATTTTTATGTTGTGTGCAGCCAATCCAGTGGGTGCTGTTACTGCACACAATAAATTCAATTCTATAGTTTGCTGTAGGCAAGCGG
The DNA here is from genome assembly GCF_964204655.1 of Triturus cristatus. NCBI lineage: Eukaryota > Metazoa > Chordata > Amphibia > Caudata > Salamandridae > Triturus > Triturus cristatus. The sequence continues at coordinate 535,478,688 of NC_140591.1, read as the reverse complement.
TGAGTACTTTAATTAAAAAGCCTTTCCTGGTACTGATGTATATTTATATTGGCCTAAATTATAAACATTTACATGATTTCCTCTTGTGGAGAAATCTGAGCTCTATTTTCTCTTTTACATCTATGTGAATTTCTTTCTGCTTGTCTTTCAGTTGTCCAACTGTTCAAAAGCAAAATTTTCCTCTCTTGCTTGTGTCTTTGCAGTTTCCACCTTATTCATGGCGATTACAGTTTCATTTTTAATAATCGCTTGTCCAAGAGGACCTTGACTCAGTGGTCCAGAACTGTGGTTGCTTTGTGAACTATCCTTGGCTATCTTAGCAGCAATCCTTTCCTCCTATTGATCTCATCATTTGACATTTGCAAATATTTTGCAAAGATTGAATTCTGAATGTTGTCTTCCACAGTGCCAACGAATCTTTGTAGCAGTCATAGTCTTCAAGTAATTTTGATTCAACACACCAAAACGTGAGGAGTTGCAGAAGTGCCAAACAGAAAAACCTTATTCTGTCTGGAGTTTGTCAACTAAGTTTTCTGTGCTTAATTAAGTTTTCTTGTGTTTTGCTCCCCAAACAACCATCACATCCCACTATGGCATGTTTCCCTTCTTCTATGTTTTCAATAATATTGCTTTTGTATCTGTAGTGTTGAAGTTCTTCATAATGGCACATGTCTTCTAGATGTGGACTCATTTGTGGATAGTAGGTGTCTAACGTATTTGATTTCACAATGTCTGTACTTTCCGGGTCAAACTCTGCTAGGTACTTAATTTCTGGGAAATGCTTTGACACTCCATTTTGTGTACTTGCTAGGGCTAGACTTACCCAAATAATTCCTCTTGACATTGCGAACAAGCTGGCCAAGCTCAATTGGTTACAGCACTCATATCATTCCATCTCTCTATGGGAAAGCATTTTCAAGCTGAACGTGTACAATTTCTTGGATAGAGTCTTTTCTGCAGAAATATCCTCCCACATTTCCATCTCTGTCTTCTTTGATTTTGTAATGTATGAATTGACGTAATATGCAACCGTGATGGAGTTGTCTGCAATGAATTGTAGATCTATATTTGCATTCCACATCTTGAGAATCACAGGGTTGTAGTCATTGATATACTTAGAAGCCTCTGTTCTTTATTGCTTGTGTGTGTTTTCTGGTGTTTGTCTGACTGCAGACAAAAAGCTGTTCACTCTTCCTTAAGAAATGACAGGTCATAGGAGTCCACATCGACATCTTGTGTAACATTTTCCTTTGCATCTGTTTTTTCAACTACACTACTTCCCACATCTATCAGTTTGAAAGCACAGAGCTTGCTTTCTCAAGCCCTTTTCACCTCCGTCTTTTGGGATAACGCATAACACATACTGTTCCATGAAAGACAAGACAGACTCATCACCATCTTTTCCAAATTTTTGTGCATTTGTTATCCATGACAGGATGTGAATATGATCAACACCTCTTGCTTGGTACTCTTTTCACCAAAATAAATCAATTACTTCATCAAGAGGAGGATTTCTTTTCATGCAGGTAAAAGACATCAGAGCATGAAACCTGTTGTTAAAATGTCTGCAAACGTTTGTGGGATCCAAGGAGCAAAATTCTCAGGCTGTCTTTGCTTTGATAACTTTAATGTTAAAGTTTGCTTCTCTCAAAAATTCAAACAGGTCATCCCAGGCATACTCAGAGTGTCAGAAACAAAGTAGGTGCAACTAGATTTCTCAATATACATTTTAGTGCACCATGATGGCGATACCAATATTAATAACCCTGGGCGTAGTTTGTGAAGTAGTGCACTTCGCACTACGCGAGCTACGTGTAGCTACGCAAACTGCGTAGTCCACTGTGCAAAATGCTGTTCGCACTGATTGCACAGTGCCAGATGCTTGTCCGCACTTTGCAATCAGTGCAAACTGCATCTTGCACAGTGCAAGCGGTTGTTTTCTGCTGCTCGAGTAGATTAATACTCGAGTGGCAGCTTTCTCAACGCGGACTGGTAGTTTCTCATCGTGAGCGGTCATGAGCATACGCGACCACTCGCAATGACCTCCCCACGTTGAAAAAGCTCACCGGGAGGTTTATTTTCCACACTTGCGATCGGGAACTTGATGTTGCTGATCACAAACTAGGAAAAAGTCTCGCCGGGATGTCATTTTGCTTGCTCGTGGTCGCCAACTTGGCGTTGAGGACCGCGAGCAAGCAAAAAATTACCCCTGCACTCCTCTACGTTATGCTATGCGTGTTTGCACTGTGCTACATGCAATTTGCGTAGTGCGAAGTAGCGCAAACTTTGCAAACGCAAGCGTAGTGTAGTGCTTTGCACAGGCTTAAATATTAGTTGGTGCCACATTGGCACGTAATCAAATTAATTAAGCTGTATTCAAAGTCTTCCTCATTTCCATGAACTTTGTCAATGAATTCCTTTCTAGAGAGATTTTGAAGATTTGCTCCTGTCTTCAGTATGTGGTGAACAGCATATGAAAGTCCAGACAAGTCACTCTCAAACAGAAGATAAACTATGTAGGGAATACACAGCCAAAATCGTGGATCCCCAGAGTATAATTTGATTGACTGGTATTCAGCTGCTGGTATCCTTAAAGAGCAGTCTTTAAAGTGACCACCTCTTCCACTGGGAAATAGTTGTGGAAAACAGCAAACCTCTAATATTTTCTCTCACACACTCATGGGAGCTCCTTATGCTTTCTTCATTAGAAAGAGATCAATAGCATCACCTATGACTTCTTTATAATGCAGAGGATGGATCCTATAGTTTCCTAAATCTCATCTTATCTGGATTGATCCACTTTCTCAATCTGTCCACTTGATAGTTATGTTTCATCCTCTATATATGCATATATCTTGAACAACATCAATTTTTATAATAAGTAATATTTTGCACCAGGTATAATGTTTTTTTTTTTACTTTAATAACATCCTCTAACTCTTGCCAGATTTTTTTATTCTTCGTAGATACACCATATAGTAGAATGATGAGTGGTTCATGTTCATCTCCATGTATACCAACAGTTTCAATATTGTGTTTAAAATCTAAGGGTAATAGACAACTCTTCGTTTAAGGCCTTTCTGAAGGTTAGTTGGTGGCAGCTTCCCTATCTTTGGCACCATACGAACTATAGCATACAATAAGTGAACACATTGTATGAGAATTGATTCATAACCATTTAAATCTCATAGTTTTTGTGGAATAGATACTAATTCTAACTTGTTATGTACAGCTCTAGCACATCTGAAACTGTTCTTCTACAAAGAAATAAACATTACATTCTTGCTACTTATCTCTGTTCTCCAGTTAAGCTTTTGAGAATACAACTACAATGCAAGTTTGGCTTTTGTAGTAACAGCAAATAGAAACACAGTTTGGTTTCTCATTAGAAACTGTGTAAAACGTCCTAATCTCTTCTGTAAAGATAACAACATTATAACTTGTATCCTAATCCTCTACACCACCACATACCAACTCCTCATTTGTCCTAGACAAATGAGGAAAATTTCTCAATATACCAATTGATTCCTGCAAAACACTACAAATACTGCTACAGTTCTATTTGTATACAGCAGCTTGTCTAAGTCTTCCGTGTACCTCATTAGCTATCACTTCCACCACATTTCTATGAATGCTCTCCTCTTTTGGAATGGGAGTACCATTGTTCACCTCATAACATCAACCAGTTGTTTCAACTGTCTGCACTAATGTGTTCTTTTGAAAGTAGCTTTCTTCATTAAAGAACGGCTCAGTACCAGAAGTATGCTTCCATTCACCATTGAAAACTTCGCAAAAATTACTTCTATTCACAAGTCTTTTCTTTTGGCTTCTTCTCTTTTTAGACAACAGTGTTTTGTCCAGCATTCTCATTCTGCTCAATATAAAAATAAATAGCTTCCTCTTCAGGGCAAATGCCTTATCAACTACAGCCTCAACAGGTTCCTTTTGTTTGATGTTGAGTCATTTTATACTGTTTCATAGTTTGTATGAGATTCTGAGTTACCCTACTACAGAGCATTCTGACTAATTTGTTGAACTTCCTCTGTCTCCTTGTTAAACTATCTCCTTTTGAGTATGATTTAATACTCCTATTGTCACTTACTTTTTTCCTTTCTTAGCTCATTTGAGACTTCTCATTTTAATAACTTGGTTTTGCTCATTTTGCAGTTTTAAACATACTATTTTAAAAAACGTCTTCGTTTTCTCACCAACTACTATACTATTAAATATTTTAAGCAGTTATACCTTTATAAAAAAGCGTAGTCTCTATGTTATAGCCACTTTTAGTCTGTTATTTTTCTTGTTTATATAAGTGTATTCCTGCCTATGATAGCATATGCATCAATGTGTAACTGAATCTATTACTGAATATATCAGTGTGTGCCTGGGTGTCTCACCGTAGGGATCAGTGTGTGCTTGGGTGTCTTAGCATATGTGTCAGTATGTGCCTGGGTGTGTCAGTGTATGCATAAGTGTGCCTGGGTGTGATAGTGTATGGATGAGTGTTTGAGTGGGTGTGTCAGTGTGTGCATGCGTTTGGCATTTAGGGGCAGGTGTACAATCGCTGAAAATAATGACTTGCAATTTGCAACAAATTGCGACTCACAAAATGGTACCTGCGAAGGAAAGAGAACACATGATTGTGAGTGGCTAATGACCCGCAGTGCTATTTTGGCCCTCCTCTATTTGTGAAGTCAGCAGAAAGGCCCTTTTTGCATACGCAAATAGTGAGCATGGTAGAAACAAGCAAAAATTGCACTTTCTAATTGCCATTTCGATAAAATCACTTCCTGATTGAGCTAAAGGACCCCCCAACAGGAAGTGGTGTCCAAGGATACCCCTGAGCAAAATCTTTAGGCACATGTTCAGGTGTAGCAGCACAGTTCAAAACTGCTGTGTGAGCATTACTGAAAGCATGAGCAGCAAGGCCGGCAACAAGGGTGCCAAGGAGAGGCTGAGGAAGCTCAAGTTCTCAGAAGAGGAGCTGGATAAACTGATTGAGGAATACTGCAATCACCATGAGGAGCTTTTTGGGAGGGCCACACACTGTGTGCCATAGGCTGACAAACGTCATACCTGGCATGGAATGCCCTTGGTGTGGCCCATAGGTCCCTGGATGACATAAAGAAGCGCTGGTACCATCTGTGCTCCAGGGCCAAGGAGAGGGTGGCAGTACCTCTGCAAGAGGGCACAACAGACCCGTGGGGGGCCATCCACTACCACAGAACCATCTGCAGCCGAAGCCATGGTGGAAAGTACCCTTGGAAGGGCGACTCATGTAGGATTTGAGAGCCTTGACACATCCCAGCCCACACCAAACCCTGGTAAAAATGTGTTAGTGAAGTGTAAATCCCTTCTAAAGCCTGTTCTGCACATGCATACCAATCATCCACAAACAAACATCCATTGCCATTGTCAACAAACAATCAACACAAATGGGGCATCATGGGAGATGTAGTATGTGACATGGACAGTGTTGTTAAGGAATGACTTGGGCTGATAAACATTGCAACACCATTGAGATAGCGACTGAACCTCTTTATTTTCTGCTTCCATATTTTGCCACATAGACACACCAGTGGAAGGAGAGCACATTGATGATGACACTGAGGGTAGCCTGGATCAGGCCCAGATAGAGGAAGGGCAGGATGTGGACAAATCAAGCGGGCCCAGTTGCCCCGAAGTCCCAGCCACAGAGTCACCAACAACATCCCAGGCTACAGTCAGTGTGAGCCCAGCCTCACGGCAGTCACATACATCCTGATGCTCTCAGGCCACCAGGGTGTGGATATCACAAACAACCCAGCAGTCGCTATGGCGTCTGCAAAGTCAGTCCCCTGATGGAGCAGCCAGTCATGTCTCGTTTGGAGGCCTGGAACAAGCCATGTTGAAAATACAGCATCTCTGCAACAGAGGAACCAAAGGCAAATGAATTTGAGGATGACACAGGGAATTGGAGTAAGTTCAACTCTCCTTATCACTTGGGTGAACACTGTCACGCATGAATGTAGCGGTGTACTCAAACATTGTACCTTTGATTATAGGTTAGGAGATAATCTTCCATCGCCGCCACGTACTGGATCCTACATGGACATAAGTGCGCAATTATTGGTAAGCGACCGTCCGTGCCCCGAAAAACCCAATTCCTTCATTAATCGTTATATCACTAAGATTACTAACGCATTGTTTAATTTGTTCAGTCCCCAGAAATACAGTCCTGAAGAGACCCGGTACCTAGAGTGGGTCGAAACGTCGTCGACAACATACATAAAGAGACAGTTTTTGACTAAATCATTTACAAATTATATCGAGTCTGTCCTTATATAATTTTGCAATAACCTTTTAATCC